>NC_054702.1:18014663-18314663 GCF_016097555.1 Gigantopelta aegis
GTAGGGAAAAAACAAGTGACAAAATAAGTCAAAAACACTATTAAAATAATAATAATTTAATAAAAAAAAAAAAAAAAAAAAAAAAAAATGAAGAAAAAATGTCATACCTGAAACAGTGTGACCTCTCTAGATGAAAGTTTTGCGTGATTTAATTGTACATTCATCAACTTGTCTTTATATACCACAATTGTTTACTCTGACTGAGAAATACTATAAAACGTTTCCAATAAAACCTATTGAACTTAATCGTAAGCAGTCATGGTGATTAAGAAATTAATATATATTTTATGCAAACCCGAGAAACTTTGTAAGAAATAAATCCATTTACGCGAACCCAATAACATTTAACGTACTGCCTAAGTAGTAGACATGGTACCAGATGGCTGCCTGGCATTTTTCTTCGTAAAACAAAACTCCATATTTACTACGTTTAATGTAGTTTTTCTCTTTACTCGCAAATATCTAGAAATGTCACGTCTGTTTTTAAAAAAAAATAAATTCATAACTGGCCAAAAGGAGATAGATAGTTGTAAACTGTTTTATATTTGAATACATGGTCGTTCTTGTCAAACACTGTAGAGTACTTCCGGAATCTTTAATGAGGCTCTCTGTTGTTGGAGTCACGAATGCACGAAGCTAGGTACATTTTAGATCTGTATCGCAAACGAGACTACCTTTTTAATGGCAGAAGTGACGGTCGCTTATTGTATTTGTACTTTGATGTCACTGGCCATCCTTTTAAAAACGTCTATAAAGCTAAGTATATTCAAAAATGAATGACAACAGTCCATTATTTGTCTCAAGACACAATGCAGGATCAATCATATTCTCATACATTTTTGTTTAAGTCAATGTTTTCCAAAGTGTGTAAGTACGAGGTACATGTACATGGAAATGTTTTTGTACAGACATGCATTAAACCCTTACCCTTGTCCATACCCTTAATACGTACATTTACTATACTTTGCAACATAATTTTTTGTTTAACGAAGGAAGTGAATGTTTTATTAAACGACGCACTCAACACATTTTATTTACGGTTATATGGCGTCGGACATATGGTTAAGGACCACACAGATATCGAGGGAGGAAACCCGCTGTCGCCACTTCATGGGCTACTCTTTTTCGATTAGCAGCAAGGGATCTTTTATATGCACCATGCCATAAACAAGATAGCACATACCACGGTCTTTGATGTACCAGTCGTTGTGCACTGGCTGGAACGAGAAATAGCCCAATGGACTTACCGACGGAGATCTATCCCAGACCGACCGCGCATTTTTGGTTTAAGTCAATGTTTTCCAAAGTTTGTAAGTACGAGGTAATGTATTTGGACAGACACATATTAAACGAACGTTCATACCCTTAATACGTACGTACATTTGCTATATCTTGCAACATATATATATATATATATATATATATATATATATATATATATATATATATATATATATATATATATATATATATATATATATATATAGTAGCGCAATAACAAATATATACTCTTCAAAAAAAAGTAGGTGAACTCTAATAAGAATTTACAATTGCCCAAATTGTAAGGTAGATTAGCTGTGGAGAATGGTTATATGATAATAGTGAATTAATTGTGCAAACATTACAAACGGTAGTTCAGTATTACAGTAGGTTTTATGACCACCAAAGATCTTGAAGGACGATTGGGGTCAGTAAATCGTAAATTCAAACAATAAAAATTACTAAAAACAAAACAATAACAACTGTATGATCAACTGAATGAAAAAGATTGACAGAAATAATGTTCCACAGTGATTAATCGACCTTTCTGGAAATGGTCAAAATCGAGAATGACACCCCACGCTCGTGTACGGGGCAACTGCATGATGCACGTGCAAACTATGGAATGTGTTTCGGTGTGTTGATAAACAGACCTGAACGTTCTTTACTTGGACGTCTGTGGTCAAAACGTATGTTCGGTCTAATAGTTGATATTAACATTAATAGTTCAGTTTCCCCTACTTTTTTGAAGAGTATATATAAACAGTTAGATCATTAATTTGTAGGGCCTATCCTGGTCCTTCTTAAGTGCATAGATTCTAACCGATTGTGTAATCGAAAGTTGATCGGTTGGTACAAACCGATTATAACCGATGGTCGATAATGAAATTCTAACCGATTCCCAACACTAACGAGTAGTGCACTAACTGAACTATGAATGCTTGATGACACCCCAGCACAAAAATATACACCAGCTATTAGGTGTACCAAACTCTAGGATAGATCTCCGTCGGTGGGTCTGTTGGAAGACTTCTCGTTCCAGCAAATGCTCCACAACTGGTATAATAAAGGCCCTGGTATATACTATCCAATCTGTGGGATGTGCATGCTGCTAATCTCATTATCTGTGTGGTTCATAACCACGTCCGATACCATAAAACTGTACACAAACATAAAGACACACACACACACACACACACACACACACACACCCACAGAGACACACACACACACACACACACACACACAGACACACACACACATACAGATACACGCACATACATACACACATATACACACACACAGACACACACAAACAAACACACACACGCGCACACACACACAAACACGCACACACACAGACACACACAGACACGCACGCATACACAAACATACACAAACACACACAGACCAACACAGACACACACACACACACATACAGACATACACACATAGACACACACACACAGACACACACACACATACACATACACACAGACACAGACATACACACACAGACACATAAACACACAGACACATAAACACACAGACATACACACACAGGCACACACACATACATACACACACACACAGACACACACATGCACACACACAGACAGACACACACATACACAGAGACATACACACAGAGACACACACATACACACATACAGACACACACACAGAGATACACACACAGACACACACAGATACACACACAGACACACACGCACAGACATACACACACACAGACACACAAACACACACACACACAGAGACACACACACACACAGACACACATAGACAGACAGACAGACACACACACAGATAGACACAGGCACACACACAGACACACACACAAAGACAGACAGACACATACACACACAGATACACACACAGACACATACACACACAGACACACACACACAGAAACACACATACACACACACAGACACACGCACACATATACACACACACACACGCACAGACAGACACACACACACAAACAGACAGATGCACACACAGACACACACACACACACATACACACATACAGACAGACAGACACACAAGCACAGACAGACACACACACACACAGACACACACACACACAAACACAGACACACATACAGACACACACACAGAGACACACAAAGACACACACGCACATACGGACAGACACACACACAGACACACACACACACAGACACACACGCACAGACAGACAGACATACACACACAGACACACACACACACACACACACACACACACACACACACACAGACACACAGAGATAGACACACACACACAGACACACACAGGCACACACACACACACACACAGACAGACAGACACACAGACACACACACAGACACAGACAGACACACACAGAAACGCACAGACACACACGCACAGACAGACACACACACACACATACACACACAGACACACACACACACATACACACACAGACAGACACACACACACACACATACACACATACAGACAGACAGACACACACGCACAGACAGACATACACACACAGATACACACACACACAGACACACACACACATAGACACAGACACACATACAGACACACACACAGACACACACAAAGACACACACGCACATACGGACAGACACACACACAGATACACACACACACATACACACACGCACAGACAGACATACACACACACACACACACACACACAGAGACACACACCGAGATAGACACACACATACAGGCACACACAGGCACACACACAGGCACACACACACAGACAGACACAGACAGACACACACAGAAACGCACATACACACAGATACACACGCACGGACAGACACACACACACAGACAAACACACAGACACATACACACACAGACACAGACAGACACACACACACACACACATAGACACACAGACACACATACAGACACACACAAAGACCCACACGCACAGACAGACACACACACACACACAGACACACACACATAAAGATACACACACAGACAGACAGACATACACACAGAGACACACACACACACACACACACACACAGACACACACAGACAGACACACACACACACAGATAGACACATACACACACACAGACACACCCACAGGCACACACACACATACACACACACACATACACACACACACAGACAGACACACACACAGAAACACACACAGATACACACGCACAGACAGACACACACACATAGAGACACACACACACACACACAGATATACACACACACAGACACACACACACACAGACAGACACACACACAGACAGACACACACACAGACAGACACAGGCATACACGCACTCACAGACAGACACACACACACACACACACAGGCACACACACATACACACACAGACAGACAGACAGACACACACACACACACTTACAGACATAGACACACACAGACACACACACACAAACACACACACACACACACACAAACACAGACACACAGACACACACACACACACACACAGACACACACACACAGACACACACACACACAGACAGACAGACACACACACAGACAGACACACACACACACACACACAGACACACAAACGAACAAAAGAAAGAAGAAATAATATTTTAAAAAGGGAAAAATAATTAAAGAAGTGTGGTACTATTGAATTCTTCACGACAAAGCCGTATTACATGATCAGGGCAGTATTTCTGCACAATGCAGAGTTGAATGGGCTTTTTTTTTAGCAAAATAGTGGTTGAAAGCCTTTTTTAAAGAAATGCGTTAACTTGACATCTTTGATCCATCTTCAGGCCTGAGAATTGAAAATTGCAAAAAATGATTAGGTAACCCATTACTCTTTTGCGTAACCCGTTATGTACATGTAAATGATGACTCACAAGTAGGACAACACACAGTGCGGACTTTAATTGTTATACCGAATCATTGGTTGGAATGGGGAAAACCCAATAGATCCACAATGGTAGATCGGTCCTAAACCTCAAATGCCAGCGCTCTACAACATGCATTGAACTAAACCCCGTTCTTTATATTAATGTCATTTTCAATCGGTAGTGTCGTGGTTAAGCCATCGGACATAAGGCTGGTAGGTACTGGGTTCGCAGCCCGGTACCGGCTCCCACCCAGAGCGAGTTTTAACGACTCGATGGGTAGGTGCAAGACCACTAGACCCTCTCTTTTCTCTCACTAACGCACTGTCTTGGACAGACAGCCCAGATAGCTGAGCTGTGTGCCTAGGACAGCGTGCTTGAACCTTAATTGAATATAAGCACAAACAAAGTTGAACTGAACAATTAAAATATATACTTGTTAAAATGCCATCAATGTTGGATCCAGAAATTTGAAATTGTTTTGAGTTAGGACGGAGGTACAACGGGTTTTCTATTTTTGGTAAATAATAAAGGTATAACGGGTTTTCTATTTTTAGTAAATAATAATATATTCTTTGTACGCAATTTTTAGCAATTAAAGGTTTTATTCTGAGTTTGTTCCCACTATAATATCAGTATGTCATTCCAAAGGCCATGGTATGTGTTATCTTGTCTGTGGGATGGTGCATATAAAAGATCTCTTGCTACTAATGGAAACATGTAGCGGGTTTCCTCTCTAAGACTATATGTTAAAATTACCAAATTGTTGACATCCAATAGCCGATGATTAATAAATCAATGTGCTCTAGTGGTGTCGTTAAACAGAACAAACAAACTTTCATATCTGTACGACATTCAGAGCCTTTTTGGTTACTAGAATTATATATTAAAGATATATTCCTGTTTAGAATATCAGTGTCTGTATTTAAACAAAGTGTTTTTTGTCATCCTAATGTTTGTAGTAACCGAAACCGGATTTTACCTCCCAATAATTTCGTATGTACGAAAAATAAATATTCATTATATTACCAATGAATGAATGAATGAATGTTTAACGACACCCCAGCACAAAAATAGACATCGGCTATTGGGTGTCACAAATGGTAAGTATATGAAAATATTGTTTATATAATTATGTAAAACCACAGTGTAAGGAGACTGTATTACGAAGTTAAATTAAAAATGGCTGCTACAAACATTAGCACATGATACAAACACATCGGATATACAGACACTGGTATTTTAACATGAAATGTTATTCGTCCAAAAGGCTCCGTTAGTCGGAGGGGCGGGATTTAGCTCAGTCGGTCGAGTGCTGGCTTGAGGTACTTGCGTCGCAGGATCGAATCACTTCGGTAGATCCATTCAACTGATTGAGTTTTTTTCTCGTTCCAACCAGTACACTACTAGTCAAAGGCCGTGGTGTTCCTATCTCTCTGTGGGAAAGTGCATATAAAAGATCCCTTTCTGCATTAGGAATAAATGTAGCGGGTTTCCTCTGATGACTACGTGTCAAAATTAGCAAATGTTTGACATCCAATAGCCAATGATTAATAAATCAATGTGCTCTATTTGTGTCGTTAAACAAAACAAACTTTAACTTTAACTGTTAGTCGGAAACATCTTACAATGAAGACAAACACAGGCTCGACAGAGATACGAGAACAAATCAAATGAAATCTAGTATTTTTCAAAGATATTTATTTTAACTTGTATCGCTAAATGCGCGATTATGCAACAACAGCAGTCATAGCATAAGCTTTCACCTACACATCCTGCACTCCAACATAATAAAACGATGCAGATACTTTAAAAGGAGGAAAACGAGCAGATTATATCTACAAAGTCAGTCGATCCAGTAAGCTGTTTAACAGGTGTTTTCCTTGTTCCTATTTCGTAAGCATGGCGACTACGCTTCCGAATATTGACATGGTCACTGCCGCCGACAGCATAGCTGATCCGGACTTAGTCTGAAATATACAAGAGAAATACATAAATACTCATTTAAGACATTTAATCCGTCAGTGAAAATGGATGCCGTAAACTGCGACGGATTCAGAAAATATTTTTTGGGAGGACTAAATGAAAAAAGGGCGCATGAACTAACCCAATAAAATGTAAAAAAAAAACAACAAACAAACAAACAAACAAACAAAAAACAAAAACAATAGCAACACAACACCACTATCCAATTTCCAAAATCCCAAACAAACAAACAAACAAAAACAACAACAAACAAAGAAACAGTGAACGTATTGCAAAGCTATTTTCCCAAGCAGTTAGACAATAAGATGTACAGGCCTAAGTCATCTAATCTTCAGAACTATATTTTTCAACCTGTCTTCTCAGTAGAGAGAACACAACATGATATTCCACGTGCGTTAGATATCATTTTAAAGTAATCTGATTGGCTTATCCATAGCAATGACCAAGAAGTTAAAGCCAAACCATCCACAGGAATGAACACGACAAAAACCGACTACTGTTTCTGGTGTATAACGATTTCTTAGTACATTTTAAACCAAGACTATTATATATTTGGTGTATAACGATTTCTTAGTACATTTTAAACCAAGACTATTATATATTTGGCGTATGACGATTTCTTAGTACATTTTAAACCAAGACTATTATATATTTGGTGTATAACGATTTCTTAGTACATTTTAAACCAAGACTATTATATATTTGGCGTATGACGATTTCTTAGTACATTTTAAACCAAGACTATTATATATTTGGTGTATGATATATGGTTATTCCGACATTTGGTCAATTAAATAGAGAGAGAAAATTAGGAAGCCCGCTATAGCCATATAGGCGACTCCCAACGACAAACCAGCTAGAGTTCGTTTACACGCACTTTCACAGACAGAACAGTACATACCACGACCTTTGGTGTATCGAATACATTGAGGACAATCGATCCTGCGATCCACCACACCTCAGATATACGCTCTACCACTGTGCTATGTGACGACGATGATAATAATATACACCTGGACATCAGGGGCGGGACGTATCCAAGTGGTATAGCACTCGCTTGATGCGCGGTCGGTTTGAGACCTATTTCTTGTTTCTGCAAGTGCACCACGATTGCTATGTGTTATCCTGTCTGGGATGGTGCATGTAGAAGATCCCTTGCTACTAATGAATAAATGTAGCGGGTTTCCTCTCTAATACTATGTATCACAATTACCGAATGTTTGACACCCAATAGCTGATGATTAATAAATCAATTTGCTCTAGTGGTGTAATTAAACAAAAAACCATAAACTTTTATACTTCGCAAGTACTTTTGACCATTCCGTGGATACAAAACACTAAAATTAATGTCATGTGTATACAGAGGATAATGTTGAAAGTAACACTGTCTTAACGGTTAACAAACATATTTAATGTATTCTAAAGAAAGAGACAAAAATAGTAAATATACATGAAAATGTAAGTATGTAAGCAATATACTCATGCCGTCTCAGTAACTACTCAGAAGATACAGAATATGTAAAAGCTCTGAATATCTGGTTCAAATCCCGTCGGCGCAGACAACTACTTCATAGCACCCTTTTGGGTTTCAGTTTCAGGTGATGCTAATTTAATTTACAGGTGTACAAGATATAATTTATAAAACGGCGAAGTTGATTATATATGTTAACAAGAAAGTTAAAGTTTGTTTTGTTTAACGACACCACTAGTGCAAATTGATTTATTAATCATCGGCTAGTGTATGTTAAACATTTGGTAATTTTGAAATATAGTCCTAGAAAGGAAACGCGCTACATTTTTAAGTTAGCTGGAAAGTGTTTTTTATATGCACCATCCCACAAAAAGGATAGCACATACCACGGTCTTTGATATACCAGTCGTGATGCACTGGAACGAGAAATAACCCAATGGGCCCACCGATGGAACATGTTAACAAAAGACATACCGTTGTCTCTTGAGCACCACCTTCACCACCACCAGCAGTAGTAGCAGCTGCTTCTGTTGTGGATTCCTCCGCTACTGTAAAACAACAAACAAACATTACTTGTGTTTGCCTCACAAATATATTTAAGGCGACTTGCCCCCGCCCCCGGGCTGCTAGTGCTCCCTTGCACCTGCCAGTGCAGACGGTTCCTTCTCCCACCCACCCCAACACTTTTCTGTCCTGGACGGAGGAGCCGACCGAGGCAGGCACATGTACCCATAAAAGGCGTGAGCTACAACAGGTGGCTCTGAATGTGCACGTTAAGCCCTATGACCTGACCTGTGCGACTTGTAGTAACGATTTGGCATGCAATCGAATGAAATTGTGAAATCCGGTAACTGCCCTCCATTTAGAAATCATGCAATAGATTTCCAATCGCACCATTTAATTCCCTATATACTGGTAAACATCATGCGATGGTTTCACGGTCAAGTCCATACACCCGTATGGAGCGATGGAGCGATGGGACGGAAACAATACATGTTATGACCTCATCGCAAGCGGCCATGTGATTGCGGGATTCACAGAGTCACAAAGGGATGGCCCAATATATTATATGTTACATGCTATCGTACGTCGCACGATCGCATCATTTTGAAGCGATGATCGTTAAGTGGAGGGCGGTTTTAAACGTAACGATTTTAGTCCCAAGCTACATGTTATGCACCTACAATAAGTCTCATAGTGATAATGCCCTTTATCCAGCCCCAAGTTCATACATCTACCCTTTCGGTAACGATCGCTTTACGACGTGGCCATTTGGTTTACCATGAAGCGCATAAACCAGTCTAGCGGACGTTTTTCTGTCTCAGTGGTGAGTTCAGCCAGACCGAACAAAAAAAACCATCCGCCAGACTGGTTTGTGCGCTTCAAGGTAAAAGGAATGACCACTTCGGAATCCAGTCAAAATAGTTCGCAAACGTTAGCAAAAAACGGCTGGCTGAACTTAAGGCCGCTTTGGCCCAAGTTCAGCTAGCAAACGTTTCGCTAACATTCTCGAACTATTTGATTGGTTCTCAACGTGGCCATTTGGTTTACCATGAAGCGCATAAACCAGTCAGGCGGACGGTTTTTCGCTCGGTCTGGCTGAACGCAGCCACGGAGAGCAAACGATCGTGGTCGCTCCCTAGACTGGTATATAATGTGATGGAAGACGATGGTATCAATCAATCCCTAGTGATCGACCTCCTGAAAACGCATGGTAAAACGGGTAGTTAAAATACTACATGGTCCATAGAATATTACCTGATACTTTAATTTTGCAAGAAAAGGTTTTTTTCTTTTTGACCACAAAGGGCCCATATAGACTGGATGCGGTGTGTGCGGTCCGATTGTTTCGTCTGTTGCGTCTGCGGCTTACATTTTGGGCATATAAACCATATGAGATTATTTCACTGCGGCTGGCCGCATGCTGTTGAGGATGGCCGCATGCTATTGCGGATGGCACGCATGCTATTGCGGATGGCCGCATGCTGTTGAGGATGGCCGCATGCTATTGCGGATGGCCGCATGCTATTGCGGATGGCACGCATGCTATTGCGGATGGCCGCATGCTGTTGAGGATGGCACGCATGCTGTTGAGGATGGCCGCATGCTGTTGAGGATGGCACGCATGCTATTGCGGATGGCCGCATGTTGTTGAGGATGGCCGCATGCTGTTGAGGATGGCACGCATGGCAGGCATCCAATCTAGTCGCTCTCATTGAAACTAATGCATTTCGTTGTTGGTTTCTTTAGCCGGACCGCACGCATTTAGTCTATATTAACCTTAATTGACAGACCCTATTTTTAAACTCTATGTCATATTTTTCACTAGGAGAGATCCATTTTTTTAAAATTAAAATTAGACATACTTAGATTTTATTTTCTAGATTATCGATTTTCGTACGTTCAAAGTGTTTCTGGTCATCCTGGTGTTTCTGATACCACGAAATATAATTTTGATATTGTCAAAAACGCACGTACCTCCAAGAAGTAACGGTTATGGATACGAGCTCCAGTCTACTTCTAAAGGGTACTTTTCCCCGTTTCAACGTCACAGACTCTTATTTCACGCTATGGCAAGCTTATCCAAATGTATATATGCATTTGGAGCTATTACAAAACCAGGATAAAAAAACCTATTGGATTAAAAAACCCACCATTGACCCCCCCCCCCCCCCCCCCCACCTCCCAAAAAAAAACCATTGATAATTTAAGACAGAAATTGTAAACAATGTACTAACAATAAACAATGCGCAGTTTCAAAGTTTAAAGGGTATAAAATATCAAAATAGTTAACACTGCCTTATAATTAGGGTAAGTGTATTTAATATGTTAATCTAATATCTATTTATAAAGAATATGTTACAAGTAAACACGGGTGATGGTATTAAAACGACGTGTTACCAGTCACTATGGACAGGATTGCAGAAATCAGCAGCAGTTGCAGCACAACACGTCCCCACTTCATTGTTGAAGATATATTATATATCTAAAAATAAACACATGCAATACGCTTTACTTAAAATAAATGTATCTTTGTCAAACCTAAAAAACAACACACGCACACACGCACACTCACAGATACACACACACACAGAGAGAGAGAGAGAGAGAGAGAGAGAGAGAGAGAGAGAGAGAGAGAGAGAGAGAGAGAGAGAGAGAGAGAGAGAGAGAGAGAGAGAGAGAGAGATACGCACAAACACACACGCACGCACATACATACACACACATATGTATAAAATACACACACACACGCAGAGAGAGAGAGAGAGAGAGAGAGAGAGAGAGAGAGAGAGAGAGAGAGAGAGAGAGAGAGAGAGAGAGAGAGAGATAAACCCACAAACACATGCAGGTAGACAGACAGACACACACGCACACACACACACACACACACACACACACACACACACACACACACACACACACGTCATATACTCCCACATACATACATATAGGTCTGAAATTATAAGTTCTATATATGTATAACGAAATATCAGTTAGTTTTGTATTAGACGATTTTTCAGGGCCGTACCTAGCCTGAAACAAATGAGGTGGCAGTACTGTGAAAAACATCAGACAACAACTATATAGGATTTTCTCAAGGTAAACCAAAAAGTGCTCTCTTGTGCCCCCACCCCTATGACCACTTCAACGCTATTTTTAGAGAACATGCCTGTATTAGTTAATTTTGGGGAGGGCCTGGGGCGGATCTAGAGGGGGGTCCAAGATGTCCGGACCCCCCCCCCCCCTCAAATTTGAGAAGTGCCCCTTTTATTTAGGATTTTTAGGTTTTTTACAAATTTATTTAGTTTAAAAAAAAAAAAAACCCATTGCCAGCGTCCCTGTTGTAGCACTATTATATTATGGTCCATGAGAACCGTGTGTAATTTTTCAATAGTGCCTTTTCACAATGTTATGGTGCCCTTTTTGTCTTGGACCCTATCCCCCCCTCATCAGAAAAGCTGGATCCGCCCTCAGGGACGTAGTCCATCGGTAAAGCGCTCGCTTGATGCGTGGTCGATTCCCGTCGTTGGGCCCATTGGGCTATGTTTCGTTCCAGCCAGTGCACCACAACTGGTATATCAAAGGCCGTGGTATGTGCTATGTTCTCTGTGGGATGGTGCATATAAAAGATCCCTTGCCAGTAATGGAAAAACGTAACGAGATTCCTCTCTAAGGTCATATGTCAAAATTACCAACAGCCGATGATTACTAAAACAATGTGCTCTAGTGGTATCGTTAAACAAAACAGACTTTTATATTAGTTAATTTAGTCAACCTTCTCAAGCAGCCTCACTCTCAAACCTTTTAATTTATTTTCATGCTCAAATACATTTAAGGTTCAAGCACGCTGTCCTGAAAAACATTACTTGTTACTAGTAGCTGCATTATTGTAACTTGAGCTAACAGCAGTTGTAAATCAACCCCCCGCCCACCCTCCCCCCTCACCTCCGAAAATACGACAACAAATGTCCTCCTGTTTGAGTAATGCTCTAACTGGAATGGATGTGATATGAACTATTTTAACATGCCAATATACCACTAAGGTTTCAGGCATGTCCATCCCGGGTCCCGTCTCTGGATAGCCAGCGCTTTGACCCGGGACAGAATAGTTTAAGGTGCCAATTTTGAAATTTACAGTCAAATAAGGATGGGAGTAATTAAAACTATTTAAAGCGCGGTCTAATTCTGAAAAAAATAGTACCGGTACTCACTGATATTTTTAAAATTTGGTCGCAAAAATTCGAGCGGGCAGCCTGATAACAAAAAATAACTAATTATTATTTTAATACTATATATTTATTAGCCCTTAGTGGAATGGAACCAGTACTTGAATGGGAAACCAGCAACTACTTTAATCATTTTCTAATATCTCCAAATTATCTAACATTTAAAAAAAAATCCAAATGGTCATAACTGCAAATACCTATTTTAAATGTATTTATTATAAATAATGAATGAAAGAATGAATGACTGTTTAACGACACCCCAACACAAAAATATATCGGCTATTGGGTGTCACACAATGGTAAATATAAAAGTTAATTGGTGATAAACATCAATACAATGAAAATTCTAAATTCAAATTTAAAAACACAGTGTAAAGAGCTGTGCAAAGGTATACGTATCAGGTAAGCATGTTAAAATTTCAAATAAAAATCAGTATTTCGTAAAAACTTCAAGATAAGTTCAGGGTGGAATCGAAATGATTCTATCACATTTTGTCTACCAAATATATCTTCCCTTGTCAGTCCAAGATGATTACACTCCACCAGATTATGGTGAACCGTCAGTGTACACTGACAATGTTCACACTCAGGTGGAGGATCCTTCTTCATAACAAATTGTTATAAATAAGTGCAAATTAATATTTGATTTATTTTGTTTATTTCGCAATGATAATTATTAATTTTTGTTGCTCGACATAAACTGTGTATAGCTTGCTAAAGAATTCAGTATAAAAAAATAGAAAGTAAACAATAAAATCTACGTCGCACTTCCATCATAATTAATTATACCTGGAAAATATTAACCCAATATCCGTGATATTACCTTTAACCTGTCGTAATTGTCTAAACATTTTTCAATAATAATTTAACAAATATTTCTGCTTAAAAGGTAATAAATTTGAAGTTTTTTTTTATGCGTATGCAATTTAAGGTATAACATTTACATTTCACAAGAAAAATCAATAAAGAGTTTTTATCCATTATGCAATTTAAGGTATAACGTTTACATTTCACAAGAAAAATCAATAAAGAGTTTTTATCCATTATGCAATTTTGAATTGTTTAAAGCAGCAACCCGTCTAAGACGACACTTCTTGACTAGACGTCTGTTTAACACAGGTTTGGCTGTAGCAAATAAGATATATTTTATTTACATACCTGGCAAATTTCTGTTGCTCTGAACTCGTCAAACCTTGGCTTTGATGAGTTCGCCAATAAATCACCGTTTTATAAACCAGCACTGAGGACAGATAGACAAAACCAACCAAACGTTGCCACAACAAACATTGCGCTATCCTTGGATACTGATAATATTTATATATGAGAAATTTTGTTTGGCAAACTTTAAAATATTTATATATTCAACTAACTGGGTTTTTAAAAGTATATGGTAAACATTAATATATTAGTTTTAACGATTTTAATTGAAAACATTGCATGTGTGCACCAAGAACGTGCTTTTTCTTTTTCTGAAAATGATGTGGACTTCACGTTTAATGATTACGTGTATGTTTACTTTGTAGGAATTGGAAGCGTCGTGTTTTAAAAAATAAACGCGTAGATGGAATGAAAGCGTAGGTCAAGGATCTGACAATCTGGGTGTCAAACAGCACGGAATAATATACCCCCTCAAAAAGAAGGTTCTCTTTTGTACAACTCACGCACGGAAACCCAACCGCGTGAGAAGCAACTTAAAGGAGCAGTCTCAAACTTCCATAACGACCAAATATATATATTTAATTTTTCTTGTGAAATGTAAAGATGGTACCTTGAATTGCATACCCACACAAACAAAAATTACATCAAAATAATTTAACAATCTAATTAAAATTAGCTCCACTATTACATGTGGATCTAACAGCAGCCCGTTGGAGGTCATGTTTAGCTGACCTTTCATTCGACCAATCAAAACCTTACTTGCAAAATCATGCCAGTGATTTGAAAAGAATTTGAAAACATTCGGGATTATGCCGAGGGTATACGAAATGATCGGGTGAATTACGAAGTATGCCGGAAACTAATTGCAATATAAAATGTTATATAAAATTCGTTTCAAGACGAAAACAAAAACACTGATGGTATAGCCATAAAATCTGTTTATACTAGTATACAATTCAGAGATTATTACTGCACTTTCCCCCCGTTTTTTCAATGTTGAAATAGACCAAGAATTCGCCTATTGCATAAATAATCTCGCCAGATATTTTTAGAATATTTATGCTCCAGGATAACCCTATAAAAGGCGATGTGTAATTGGTCGATATTTAAATTGTTATTTATAAATGAAATGTCACCTGGACATATGAGTCCATGCAATTTTGTTAGATCTACTGGTAGACCAAGTAGAGCTAATTTTAATCAGATTGAATAATTTAATTGACCATTATTTTTAAATTTACATTATTACAAAATCCAATAATGGTGACCAACAGTTTAATATGTGACGTCACAGTTTGAAGCTTGATTTGCATATCCATACTGAGAAAAAAAAAAGAAAACAAAAAAGAGAGAGAAAAAAAGACTGCTATTATAATGAACACACGATGAAGATTTTATTAATACACTTGCATTTTTCTTGAATCGCGGTCTGTAATGAATCAGGGCATTTTGGGATTTTCCCACTTTTTAGAACAAATCCGCTACCTACCGTTTGTTTACTTCCCAGTCTCACTGATGACAAGCAGACAGCCAATCAATTAATAACAAGTGATGTATGTCCAGTTTTTACCTTCCCTGTTTGTGGGATGGTGCATATAAAAGATCCTTGCTGCTAATCTAGCGGGTTTCCTCTCTAAGACTACATGTCAAAATTACCATATGTTTGACATCCAATAGCTGATAAATAAGAAATCAAAGAAAAAAAGAAATGTTTTATTAACGACGCACTCAACATATTTTATTTACAGTTATATGGCGTCAGACATATGGTTAAGGACCACACAGATTTTGAGAGGAAACCCGCTGTCGCCACTACATGGGCTACTCTTTTCGATTAGCAGCAGCAAGGGATCTTTTATTTGCGCTTCCCACAGACAGGATAGCACAAACCATGGCCTTTGTTGAACCAGTTATGAATCACTGGTCGGTGCAAGTGGTTTACACCTACCCACTGAGCCTTGCGGAGCACTCACTCAGGGTTTGGAGTCGGTATCTGGATACCGGTGTCGTTAGACAAAACAAACTTTAACTTCAAAATTCATTTTATACACATTTACAGGTGCAAATGCTCACAATCCTTTTGAGATTTTGAGAAAATTGTTTTTAGTATCCCCCATAAAACTACAAAAATCAAACTCAATCAAAAATACCCTGTAACGCGCCCACATTGATTTCTGCACGAGCGCTCCGAGACACGATCCCATAGAGTGGTTGGTTGTGACTGGGTGGTGGGATGCTGTAATGGAACTGGTATTTAACGAGTTTGCGTGAGGCAGTCTGAAATGGAAATAATGTCAAATGTAATATAATAGATGATGTGTGAAAAAGGAAGGAAATGGTTTATATAACGACGCATCAACACATTTTATTTACGGTTATATGGCGTCAGACATATTGTTGATGACCACACATACATACTGAGAGGAAACCCGCTGTCGCCACTTCATAGGCTACTCGTTTCCATTAGCGGCAAGGGATCTTTTATATGTACCATCCCACAGACAGGATAGTACATACCACGGCCTTTGTTACACCAGTTGTGGGTACTGGCTGGAACAACAGATGGTGTGTATTGCTGGAGTGGGAATGGCGGTGACATTCTCTCCCCATTTTTAAATTACATTAAAACAAATTCCCACTCTAGTATAGACTCCTTTTAAGATTTTAAGACAGACCAAAAGTTAAGGTGGATGGGAAAATTATATGAATTGGACCCCGGGAAGAGGGGGGAGTGGGAGGGCATGATATCTCTTTATGCCGATGATAGAAGCAGAAGGACAACTAAATTTTGTTCAACATCTCTCTCTCTCTCTCTCTCTCTCTCTCTCTCTCTCTCTCTACCCAATTCCCCTTTTGGCCCTTCGTTAGAGATACGATACGTAAGAATACCGACCCATCCCAATGAACCCTAAACTTCTTCAAGTAGGCTATCCGATGATGACCATAATTACTATCGTCGTCATTATCATCGCAAACGTCATCATCATGTAGTGCTACATTCATAGCTAAAGCCGACGTGGAACAACGATGGTGAGTTCAGAAGGGAAAATACTTGCAGATGTCTCAGTATGTCATACTGAATTGAACGCGAGCGCCTGCGAGTGCCTTCACTCCTGAACTCGCTGTGATGACATCCTATGATTTTCGACTTGATTAAAAAAACAAACACCCAACCCCCCCCCCCCCCCCCAAAAAAAAAAAAAAAAAAAAAAAATCAACAACAAAAAAACAACAACAACAAAAAAACACACAACCCCAACAACATAAAAAACACACAAAAATAAACACAAACACAAAAATGACCACCACTACATCTTGGGACATATTTGTTTTTAGAATTGGGATATTTTGGGCTTCAACAACCCCTGAAAAAAGGCCAACTACAACAACAAAAAATGATACAAAACAAAACAGAAACAAACAAATAAGCGCCACGCTAAGAAAATAAGACACCGTAACAATTTTTTCGAAGCTTGTTTATTTTATTTTTGTTTTACAAAAATAATACAAAAAGGTAAAAGAAAAAAAAGCCAAAATACATACAATATAATACAGCTTAATATACTGAGTGTACTTATAGATACAACAGTCAAAATACACTTCTCGAAGTTTGCTACTTATACGTATAAGAGAAATACATTGATCAGTGACACATTCCGTATACTATTAGTAAATAACTATTATGCATCCATACTAATAATGTCTAGATATTATTGATTAGTGTATTCAGTTTCCAGAGAACCTAACCAGCCGATTCAGACGTCTTTGTTTTACACTGATGAACTATTTTTAAAGGTTCATGCTCAACATTCCAAGTTCTATATTTGCTATTTTAAAATGTATTTTCAATAAATAACTAAAAATTTATTTGCTTCCATCTCAGGCCCGTAGGAACGACTTGGGGGAGGGGGGCACTGACGGATCGGGTACAAACTCTATATTAGATTTTGGTTACAATGGCAAACATTAATGTGATAAAACAAGGCTCACGAGTGTGTGTGTGTGTGTGGGGGGGGGGGGGGGTGCACGTGCCCCCCCCCCCCCCCGGTACCTACGGACCTGCATATATAATAGTTGCATAATTAAGTCGAAATATTTAAGACACATAGAAAATATTCATTACGTCTCCATTAAAATGTCAGACAGTTCTTTGTCAGTACGAAGATGTAATTCAAATTCAATATGTGACGTCACGCGTAAACCTATTGGTCAACCTTATTAGATTATCCAACAATATACATTTATAGATGGTAGTATATAAAATTATTTTGATGCAATTTATTTTTGTTAGCATCTAATTCATATGATCTTAACATTTCATAACAAAAATAAATATTTTTGTTAACTATGAAACTTGGAGACTGTGCCTTTAAGGTGGACCTATGTGCTTTACGGAGAAACGAATGTCGTTTACTGGGAACGGACCTGTACTAGATGTATATATAGAGAATAATACATGAGTTTCCGTTAGATACCATTTATCTTAAAACGAGTTGTTTTAAAATGTACCTAACGAGCGAAAGCGAGTTTGATATGTTTTTAAACAATGAGTTGTAACATAAATGGTATCGGACACGAATGTATTATTCAATTTTTTACATATCCTCAAAAACCAGGTTTTAAGCAAATTTTAACATCTTTTTCGACTAAACGTTATTTACAACCCTTGCGTCACAGACAAATGATTGTCAGGTTAACTACACATCACAGTGTAATTTATTCCGATCGTGATGTTTTTTCATTGGATGTATGGTATTGGTGACCTGGTCATCACCAAGAAGCAGCCAGTCGTATATCTCGAAATTGTTATCATACGTACATGTGTAAACAAGTACAATGCATGTGTTATAAAAAATAACGAATGATGTTCACACCAACGGGTGTGCAAGAAAGATGATTTAATTCACAGCTTTATTAATATAGAATAAGTATAGAATAAGATATATGTCACGTCATTTAGCCGTGTTAGCGCTTCAAGTGGTTAGTATGTTATCATTTCAGAAAGGTCGCCCCAACATTACGACGTAAAGTGACTCAACGTAGTTTTCAAGACGCCAATAATGACTAATATCCCCATTAGATGTATCTGTGATACAATGCTACTTCCGTTCTTGCAGGCGTTTCCGCTTACGTCAATAACTGCCGTGTTGCTTGAACTGCAATGATGACAAAAGTAAAAAAAAACCCAAAAAACCCCCAGTGAAACACTGATCTGAAAATGACCATCGTTTGATTAGTTTTAGTATTTAAAATTATTCGCAGCATTTTATTTTCCGTCGCCAAATACGTTTTGGTTTGAAACATATTTTATTGTATATACACAGTAATACACAAAAGGATTGGGCACAAGTTATTCAACTTACGAGGCCCTCTCCTAATTACAAATATTATAACATTATAGGCGACTACTATTACTACAAATATTTGGAACAAACTAAATACATAAAACATAAAGCAAGACAAATTAACAGTGCAGATAAGGTGAAACCGGAAGAAAGACTACCATAAATATTCAGAACATAGTTAATAAATAAAATATCAAGCAAAATAGATCTGTAGTGTGAATAAAGTGCTAAAAAGAATAAATAATAATAATAATAAAAAACAAATAATAATAAAATAAAAATCGGGAAACTAAAGTAGTTTATCTTTCTAATCCAAATACGTTGTCAGCCATCGTGAAAATTCATGCAAAACCTGAATAAGATGGAACACTACTATACTCCTGCATGAAAGTTAACGTAATCTGCAAAACGTCTTCTGGCACATAATTAATTTTGTTGAGTATAGTTCATGCAGACCTCAGTGATGTACGGAGAAACGGATACGTATCCGTCACACTATCACTGGGAACCATAGACGTACGGACTCTCATTTTTGTAGGGGGTTGCCCGAATTAAACGAAAATGTCCGAATCTGGATAACATTTATTCATAATTATTAGTATTACTATTAAACAGCTATGTTGGGTTACAAACGAATCACTATGCATTTTTACATGGATTACAACTAATTTTGAGAGTGGAATGATAGAAATACACAAAATTTATAAAAAGTCTCAGGTTAGCACATTTTGCCAGAATATCTGTATCATGTTTGCCTGAAATTGAGGTTTTGCTCTAGTGGGGCTGTTTTCCCCAGTCTTGTACGCTTATGCTGAGAACAGGGGCCTAATTCACTAAACTCTCGCAACTTTGTGATCTCACAGTACAATGCTAAAAGACTTGCAAAGAGGATGCTTTGTTGTCTAGCAGAAACTGAGTAGTTAATAGTCTAAAACTCCTTAAACAGTTAAGAAGAGAATTTTCTTTAAGTTTCTATAATGCTTTCCGGATTTTTTCTTCCCCCCCCCCCCCCCCGCTAGCTACGGCCCTGTATATAAGCCAAATTTCTTACACACCCGTTGGTGAGAATACCATTTGTTATTTTTGGTTACACATGGTTGTTAACACACTCATTAGATACATTTTAAAACAACATCTAACGGCCACTCATGTATTATTCTATATATATCTCAACTAAAAGGTTTGTGTCACATCATTAAGGAGTTAACGCTCCACATGGTTAGTTCAGTCTGTTATTTAAAAACTTCGTATTTACATTAAGACGTAAAGTGACTCAACATAGTTTTCAAGACGCCAATTATGATCAGGGTCCCCACTAGATGTCGCTGGGATAAAGAGCCACTTCCGTTCTTGCAGGCGTTTCCGCTTGTATCAATAACTGCCGAGTTGCTCGAACTGTAATAATAACGAAAGAGAAAAACAGTGAAACACTGATATGAAAACAACAAATGTGTGATTAGTTTTCAAGTATTTAAAGGTATTCCTGACATTGCAGATTTAAGAAATAAATCGATTTTTTTTACGTACTACTAGTATACTGAGAAATTGTTCTATAATTTCAAGACAGAACCAATCGATGTCTTAATTATATAGGTTCGCAGTGACGATGTTTAAAGTGAGAGGGACACAAGCTAATTTGCCTTTCTTATGGTGTTCAGTATTATATATTTTTGTATGTATGGAATTATTGGGATGTAAAATGCAGTTCGGGGATCGGAAGCGAGAGTCCGGGGTAGGGTGTGTTTTGATGCATTTTTTAAGAGTTGGGGGGTGGGGGTTGGGGGTGGGGGGTGGTAGTTGAAATGCGAATTCATATATATCTGGCATTAGAACAACCACACTGCATAAAAAGCCACTGATATACTAATCAAGAAAAATATAATTTTAACTACTAAATTTTAGTAGAAATTATGTTTACAATGAGAGCACACTTAGACGAGTCTGTGTAACACAAATAAACGAAGTAGTTACTCGCAAATCTTCTCCTTGGCCTCACAGTCGCTGTGCGTGAGGACGCCATCGGTGAAGCAGTGCTGGTTGTAGTCACCCGTGCAGACATTCGGGTTAAACGTAGAACAGTCCACTGTCAGACCGTATGTCGTGCCTGGATAATAGAAATAAATAAAATAACAGTCCACTGTCAGACCGTATGGCGTGCCTGGATAATAGAAATAAATAAAATAACATTCCACTGTCAGACCGTATGACCTGCCTGGATAATAGAAATAAACAAAATAACATTCCACTGTCAAACCGTATGATGTGCCTAGAAAATAGAAATAAACAAAATAATATTCCACTGTCAGACCGTATGACGTGCCTGAATAATAGAAATAAATAAAATAACAGTCCACTGTCAGACCGTATGTCGTGCCTGGATAATATAAATAAATAAAATAACAGCCCACTGTCAGACCGTATGACGTGCCTGGATAATATAAATAAATAAAATAACAGCCCACTGTCAGACCGTATGTCGTGCCTGGATAATATAAATAAATAAAATAACAGTCCACAGTCAGACGTGCCTGGATAATAGAAATAAACAAAATAACAGTCCACTGTCAGACCGTATGTCGTGCCTAGATAATAGAAATAAACAAAATAGCAGTCAACTGTTAGACCGTATGACGTAGCTGGACAATATGAATAAATAATATAATAGTATATTGTCAGACCGTATGACGTGCCTGGATAATATAAATTAATAAGATAACAATCCACTGTCCGAGTTACGTGCCTGAATAATATAAATAAATAAATAACATGTTAAACGTAGAACGTACACTGTCAGGCCTGATGACGTGTATAGAAAATACAAATAAACAAAATAACGGGATAAACGAAGAAACAGGCTCGTAAGAACCGGGAGGTATTCACTCCCCCACCCATCCACACTTGATGACGAAAATATACCGTTGTTAGTCCTACTCTATATCAAAGTAAAAAATCCGGCTTATTCCCCCCACCCCACCCCACTAGAGAATGTCTCTGCCCCTACTAGAGCTATTGAACTTTTAACTGTCAGACCGTATAACTTGCCAGAATAATACGGCGTATAAATAAACAAAATACTGATACGTAATGTTTAGAAGAAACCCGCAACATTTTTCCATTAACAGCAAGGGATCTTTTTTATGCACTTTCCTACTGACAGAAAAACACACACCACGGCATTTGATATACTATTCGTGTGACACTAGCTCGGACAAGAAAATCCCCACAGGATCCGCCAAGGAGATTCGTTCCTATGACGCAAAGAACCCCAGGCGAGTGCTCTACCGACTGAGTAAAACCCTGCCTTATTATAGATGGAGAGACAAAACTGGAGTGTGGAGTCCAATTACATTGTCTAAAACTTCATAAAGAAAGACGCAAACGAAAAGTAAAATAAACTAGAATAATAAAAATAAATAAAACGTAAAGCATTTAAAGAGACTACCCTGAGTTTTCAGCGCTAGTAGCTAGATTTCCATTCCCTCCCCAACAAAATATTTTCCAAATCACTATCTTACATCATTATGTTTTAAATATAAAACATTATACGAATTTGAAACATTTGGAACTACTTTTGTTCGAATTATTTATAATTTCGTTTGTCCATTGATAAAAATAATAAAATCGTACGTACGAAATTATTTT
Organism: Gigantopelta aegis; assembly: GCF_016097555.1. Classification (NCBI taxonomy): domain Eukaryota; kingdom Metazoa; phylum Mollusca; class Gastropoda; order Neomphalida; family Peltospiridae; genus Gigantopelta; species Gigantopelta aegis. The sequence goes on from NC_054702.1 coordinate 18,038,144, forward strand.
AGACAAACATCGATACTGAGATACCACAAAACATTATGATGTCCCTTTATGCATTGGTTATAGATACGTTGATGTTCTACAATAATAATAATAATAATAATAATAATAATAATAATAATAATGCAAGTAAATTGCAATTTCAACAATGTAAAAATATTTAATTTTTTGAAAACCTTTTAAAAAGTCTACAAACTGAGGATAGTCCCACTAAAGGTGTACCTACCTGAAAGAACCAGCACCATAAATAAGACTGCAATATTCATCTTCGCTGGTATGCAAAGCGTAAGTCTAATAACGAAAACCCACTACGAGGAATCTTTTATAAAGACTATGAATTTCAAAAACCATAAAATATCCGAACAATAAACCAGTCCAAGAGGTTCGAAAGTAAAATCTCCATCTTAATATCGCGTAACTGTCGAAAATTCATAGGACGTGATATACACCTTTATCTGAAATGCAAAACTTAATAGTATTTCTAGTGAAATAGCGAGGTACACGTTCACTCCATAAACGATAAGAGGTCAATTTTATAGATTTAATAAACTCTTATCAACGTAAATGAATAAAAAATCGTCTGAAATAGTAGGTAATATTGTAGTTTAGTTGATACCACACTCCGTACCAGCCTCAACAGAAAGTGTTTCAACAATGAAATACGTTTTGCTTGGCTTAAAGGGACATTCCTGAGTTTGCTGCAATTTTTAAAGATGTTATAGACTAACAGAGACTTTTTAAGGATTGTAATTACATATCTAATATATTGTTATGCATAAAATATTAGTGGCTGTATATTAAACCTGTTTGTGTTCGTTCTCATATTTGTACTAGTCATTTTATTTCCTAAAATATTAATGTTTTTCGTACGTACGACGTTATTTGAAGACAAAATCCAGTTTGGGTTTCTTACAAATATTAAAACGACCAGAAACACATTGAATATACAGACACTGATATTGTAAACAAGAAAATATGTTTAATATGTAAGTTTAATCGTAGAAATATTTTATTAGTCGGAAACATCTTACAATGCAGCAAACTCAGGAATATCCCTTTAAATAGAAAAGGAAAAGTGTGTTGGAAATAATGAAAGTGTCAACATATAAGTAAAATAAAATTTCTCTATCTAGTTAGGAAGTGTAAAATACTTTTGTTTTACCATTAACTTACACATAACTTAGACGTTTTAAAAATATTATCGGGTTTTTATTGTGTTGTTTTTGTTTTTGTTGTTTTGTTTTTGTGTTTATTTAATTTATTTTCTGGTGTTTGTAGTATGTACGTACTTCATAAAATAGTCGTTCCAGCTAGTGCACCATGACTAGCATATCAAATTCCGTGGTATGTGTTATCCTGTATTTGGGATGGTGCATATAAAAGTTCCCTTGCTATTAATGGAAAAATGTAGCGGGTTTTCTCTAAGATTATATGTCAAAATTACCAAATGTTTGACATCCAATAACCGATGATTAATAAAACAATGTGCTCTAGTGGTGTCGTTAAACAATACACACTTTAACTGTTCATAAGAGTCAGTGTCTTTAACCTGGTTCTAACAGTTGGAGCTCCGTTTTTGAGGATGTGTTAATGTATGAAGCATAAACCATTCGAGAAAATATAATTTCGTTGTTTACGAAGCAGACGATAAATAATTATGTGATTTAAATAGAGAATACTACACGAATGGCCGTTAGATACCATTTATCTCATAAAGAGTTGTTTTAAAAGGTATCTAACGAGCGAAAGCGAGCTGGTTACGTTTGTAAACAACTTGTAAGAAGATAAATGGTATCTAACGGACGCGAATGTTATATTCTATTTCTTACATATTCTGAATTTTTTTTAAAATAACTTTAAATGCCTTTTAAAACTAAAACCTTTGTACGGCCCTAGCGTTTATAGTTAACTTGTGCGTCACAGACAAGTCAATTTTAGGTTAACTTGTACGTCACGGAGTGATCATTTGTGAATTATTGCTTATCACGAAATAAAAAATATTTTGTTGTTAACGCCCGAGAAACCATCGGCTCGGATCCGAAAACAAATTGAATAATAAATAAATAAATAAAATTTTTAACCTTCGTAAATACCAGATATTTCAAATGAAGTTGTATGTGACTGATATAAGTGATAGAGAAAAGTAAATAAAAGAAAGAAGATAGAAATATAATAAAATAAGATAAATGAAATAAGATAAATCAAAATAAATAAGGTCACGGCGCTACATTTATTGACATTTAAGCAGATGTACTACAGTGACACTCCAGAATTGACGTAACTTCGTAAGAACCAGATATTTCAAATATTTTATTACATTTTAAATACTGATACATGTGGAGAATTAAAGATCACTGGAAATCCGCGTAAATATTTAACTATGCTTCTAATTGTTAAAAGTAGCAAACACATTCCACTTAAGTTAATTTTATTGTATGAATCTTTTAATTTTGCGTTGTTAAAACCATTGATAGACGGCTCAAGAGACTTCGTCTATTTTTTATTAATATTATTTTTATTATTATTTAACGACACACTCAACACATTTTATTTTCGGTTATATGGCGTCGGACATATGAGAGAGGAAACCCGCTATCGCAACTTCAAAGGCTACTCTTTTTGATTAGCAGAAATGGATTTTTATATGTACCATCCCACAGACGGGATAGTACATACCACGGCATTTGATATACCAATCGTGGTGCACTTGCTAGAACGAGAAATAGTCCAATGGGCCCACCGACGGGGATCGATCCCACGCCGTTACGCTACGTCCCGCCCCAGACTTCGTCTAAGTTAATGTTTGACTGCTTTTGATCTTAAACCATTCCAATGTAAACTTTAGTAGACCGTTTTTCGCAGCCATTTTACCATCTGATACAAAATATGTACGTTAGTCGCTACAGATTCACAGCTCCTACGAAGCTACTCACGACGCTCATGATAACTGTTCTCCCAAGTTGTAAATAGCCTGGATACAGTTTAATTCGGCAAGGGACGTTACTCTTCGCGCACATGCGCAATGTGAATGTGATAGAGGTCTATTCTTTTACAAATTGAACACAAAATAGGACATTTGAAACACTACTTTTATTTATTAATTTTGCTTAAAAACAGTAATACTCATTCATAGTGAAGACTAATTATTTGTCTTTTTTTCCCCTACTCGCATACAAAACGGATATCCAACTATTAAGAGTCAGATCAACAAAATAATAATGAAATATAGAGCTAGGTAGGATAAAGTAATTTCAGACATCATGAGCAGACGACATTCTTCACTTTAGGCGAGTACAGCTGTTATATTTATATACTGAACAATGTGGGGGTTTTTTTGTTTTTTTTTACAAATTGTACATTGTATGTGTTATCCTGCATGTGGGGTGGTGCATATAAAAGATCCCTTACTACTAATGTAAGTTGTAGCGGGTTTCCTCTCTTAGACTATTTGTGAAAATTACCAACTGTTTGACATCCGATAGCCGATTAATAAATCAACGTGTTCTAGTGGTATCGTTAAACAAAACAAACGTTAACTTTTAAAGTCTTTCAAGGCAAATATTAAAACAGTAATAACAACAAAACATAAAAAAACGCCATAATATTTATTGATAAATGTAATTAATCCATTACATCGCAGGATCACAGATCGTGGGAGTCCCCAGTCATTTAGTCCTTGCACGATTACACAAAATATCACACTATATAACTCTTCAAAACAAATATATATAGATTTAATATTTGGTTCTGTTTCTAGATAATTTTAAAAGTTTGTATTGTACTGCTGGCTCCAAACTGATCAACAGTCTCATTTAACAATATAACTCGTTGCGAATTTCAGAATTCCTGCAATGGTGACCAATGCCAATAACAGGGTCGAGTTTGATTGTCTGTTCCCACAACCTTCTATTGAACAGGCAGCCCAGGTATCGTCTATAACGGAGGTGTCATTCGCACTGAAAATAGAATCAAATGCAGCAGGTTTAGAACATTACCGTTGTAAGGTGGCTGTTTAAAACAGGTGATTTAGAAATGTAGTAAGGTGGCTGTATAAAACAGGTGGTTTAGAAATGTAGTAAGGTTACTGTTTAAAACAGGTGGTTTAGAAATGTAGTAAGGTGGCCGTTTAAAACAGGTGGTTTAGAAATGTAGTAAGGTGGCCGTTTAAAACAGGTGGTTTAGAAATGTAGTACGGTGGCCGTTTAAAACAGGTGGTTTAGAAATGTAGTACGGTGGCCTTTTAAAACAGGTGGTTTAGAAATGTAGTAAGGTGGCTGTTTAAAACAGGTGGTTTAGAAATGTAGTAAGGTGGCTGTTTAAAACAGGTGGTTTAGAAATGTAGTAGGATTTAAATCTATTTTATTGAATACCATGTTCAAGAGAAAATCATACGAATACGTCATTATTCAAGAGAGTTAACTCTTGGTCCTTTTCCCTCTAAGCCAAAAAAAGCAATTTTAATGCAGGATGCTTTTTATCATTATTATTATTATTATTATTATTTAATTGAAATAGCTTTACTGGAAATGAAAACATTTGTAATGACATCTTCTGATATTTGATTATAATTTGGAAAAAAACATTTTTTTGGGTCTGGTTTTAGCTGTATTATATTATTAAGTACAAACGTTGTAGTTTTCAAAAACAAATGCTGTCCCGGGTCGGATCACTGGCTATCCAGAGACCGGACCCGGAATGGACATGCCTGAAACCTTAGTGGTATAGGGGGAATGTAAAAATGCTCTTAAGTCTCAGTCAAAAACAAATTTTAACTCTGTTTACTGTTCTTTTTGTTCAGTTTTTTCTAAAGTTCTACACACACTCTTCTTTTCTGTTCAGTTTTTTTCTAAAGGTCTACACACTTTACCCTTTCCAAACAAAATAATATTTATTTGAATTTGTAGATTTTAAACTAAACATCATTGCGTTATGTGCAATCATTAAAATAAACTCAGAATGTCTGCTGTTTGTGTTACAAATGAATCAACCTCCACTGTGATGACTCGAACCAGGGACTCTGTGTTTTATAAACTAAGCTGTAACAAGTCAGCAACAGACGCAGACTGATGCAGATCGACGCAGAATAAAGAAAAAACCCCGTATGGGAACACAGTCACAGACTATCTGCGTTGAAGGCCTATTCAGGAGGTTGAGCGATCGCTAGACTGGTTTTTGTGCTTAATATTGAATTAATCTAATGCGATAGAAGACGATGGTACCAGTCAAATTGTTCGCGAGCGCTCAGCCTTTTGAACACGTCACTGTTTATCTTTGCAGATACGTCGTAAAGCGGCTGCACCAGTCTGCATCGATTTGCGTCTCTTTACGATTTTATGGAAACCTGGCCTAGAGCTTATAAAACTTTTAGAATCTCAAGACTTGAGGCTGAAGTCATGGCAACGCGATACACATTTTTTCATATGACGCTATTAAGGGGAATCCAACCAGTGCACCACGACTGGTACACCAAAGGTTGTGGTATGTGATATCCTGTCTATGGGATGGTGCATATAAAAGATCCCTTGCTGCTAATCAAAAAGAGTAGCCCATGAAGTGGCGACAGCGGGTTTCCTCCCACAGTATCTGTGTGGTCCTTAATCATATATCCGATCATTTTATGACATTAGTATCAGTACGTACAGATATGTGGAAATAATGACCCCCCCCCCCCCCCCAACAATTGAATTTTTGATGGCAAATAACGTTATATATACTGTTTGCGTTTTTAAGAACATCGTTGATCACTCCAATGAAGGTGTTTTTAAAACAAAAGTGCACAAGCGATTTATGGTAGAATTCTTTGAATTTTTATCTGTGTATGGGCATTGGGTTTTTCAAGCTTTTAAAGTTTCATCGGTGACAGTACATTTTTATTATCTCATATTGATTTACTCACCCAGCATTACTATCTGTGCAAAACTGATAATGGTGTAATCACTTTTAGATCCTGTATACAATCATAAAGTAAATGGTCAATAAATGTTTTAAAAAGTAACTTTTTCCCTCAGTTCGAATGTATTTAAAAAACAACAACATTTTAGTAGTGAAGATATTTACTTTTGTGTCTGCTGGATGTCATTTTAAGCAACATAACCAATGTTCTCTTTGTTACATTACAGAAAAGTTTAAAATTAAATATGGGTTAATAAATATAAAACACGATTAATTTGACTACACACGGCAAAAAGGAAACGTCATAGCGATTCAAACACCTATTCACTTTATGGCCCGTGTATCAAACGTTTGTCCGTTGACCTATGTTTTTTTTTTTACATTCCAGTAATATAAGGATACCTTGATAATATATGAAAATTTCAAGGTGTAATGACTTTTATATTTTGACTGATTTCCCCTTAAAGATTCGAGTCAAGACTCTAAGGGCCGATTTCACATGTCTGGGTTTCGTAACACCAGGTTATATGAAAACCTAGGTTTAACACTGGTTTACGTGACACCAGGTTATATGAAAACCTAGGTTTAACACTGGTTTACGTAACACCAGGTTATATGAAAACCTAGGTTTAACACTGGTTTACGTAACACCAGGTTATATGAAAACCTAGGTTTAACACTGGTTTATGTAAAACACTGAAAAACTTCACCAAGACCTACACCCGTGGTGCATTTCACATGTGTGTTTACAAAACCACGCTTTTTACATGGGTTATCTGCAGAGCTAGGAAGGGACATAGGCGAGGGATAGCTTACATTTCATTACTTTGTAATTCAAACTCGTTGCCAGTATATTATTAGCATTCGCGTACCAGATGGGGGGTCAGCTATCTCCTACCCACTCCCACCACAGTCTGGGGCAATCCGTATTCGGGCAAACATTATGGAGATGTTTGGCCAAAATAAGCTGGCCTGAAGACGTTTCACTGTGTATTTCCATCATTCTACTCACAATATTAGTTATAATCCACGTAAAATGCGTACAGAACCCTACATAGCTGTTGGTAATAATGCACAGATGAATAAACGTTGTTTCCCAGAATTGGGCATTTCCCTTTAATTGGGGCAAAAACCATCCCCCCCCCCCCCCCCCCACACACACACTCCAAAACAAAAAAGGGACCCGTACGCCTGAAGATAACGAGAAAACTTTTGTTAAATTTTCAAACCTGTAGCCCTGTCTCGCCTTTCCCCCCCTTTATTAAGATGAGACAAACACGAACGCATATCATTATAATACTGCAGTTTGTGATAAAGATAACTTTTGTTTTTGAAAATTATCTATGAGTGTGATTAAAATACAAAGCAACAGGAATACTCAGAACAATGTGTAAAGTGGTTTATATCGTTTCTATACATGTACGTGCCTGTGCGTCTAAAATAAAGGTATTTAAACAAAAAATAGCTGGGGTAATAAATAGAATAATAAACGAGATACCAGTTATTATCAAATTTATGTCCCTCGCTAAAGTTCATGACAACTAAAAATTATTTCACTCATGACTTTTGTTTTAAAAATAACTGGTATCTTGTTTATTATCATCTATATATCTCAGGCGCTTTGTTGTTAGTTCGCCACGAACATGGTGAATAATTGTTGTGTAAAGGGGTGGATCTAATTTTTTTTACATACCCATTGGTGAGAACATCATTTGTTATTTTTGACAACACATACTTGTTAACATGTAAGTGTGTTGACAATTTCAAGACATATGACTGGCTGCTCTTAGGTGATGTCCAGGTCACCAATGCCATTCATCCAATGGAAAAATAGCACGAAATCGATTACACTGTGATGTGTAGATAACCTGACAATCATTTGTCTGTGACGCGTAACTTAGCTACAAGCGGCTGGGCTGTAAATCACTTTTAGTCGAAAAAGATGTTAACATTTGCTTAAAACCTGATTTTTGACGATATGAAAGAAATAAAATAATGCATTCGTGTCCGTTAGATACCATTTATCTTACTTGCTGATTAAAAACGTATCTAACTCGCTTTTGCTCGTTAGATACATTTTAAAACAACTTGTTGTAAGATAAATGGTATGTAACGGCCACTCATGTATTATTCTCTATATACAGTCGTGCTAAAAGAAAGAAGAAAAAAAGGGCATCTTGTGTAAAGGGGGGGGGGGGGGGGGGTCGAACCCACTGATCCCCCAGACTTTATCTGCTACTGTAGTGGGTTAAAATGGTCTCTAAAAATACGTTCACATTTAATGGCTCTGCGATACTGATGTAAAACACCATTTTGCTGGCGAAATTATCTATGAAGAAAAGTTACTTTGAGCAAACCCAGTGAAAAACCACCTCAAGGGCAGGTTTAAACAAGCAATACAATTGTAACCCAGTGTTAAATTAGGATTACTGAAAACCAGACATGTGAAATGCACAGTAAACATGACCCAGGGTTTAACCTAGGTTTAACCCATATGTTTTCAAAACTCACCGATAACCCAGACATATGAAATCGGCCCTAAAGGTTTTATAAGCACGGGTCACAAAAAGCTTTACGATGGTAAAAACTAGGACTGGTCTTTTTAATGATTATATTAACGCTGTTATAAACTTACTCGCATATTTTTTCTTTAGCTAAACAATCTGAAATCACCACTTTCCCGTCTGAGAAGCAGTACTTATTGACATCCGGGTTACAGATACTCGGATTGAATGTTGAACAGTTAACCGTCAGTCCATCCGTCAGGGCTGAAATACGAACACACACATACTAGTAAATAAGTACTATAAATACATAAGAAAAGTGATATACATCTACGTTGAAAACACAAATTAAAAAAAAAGAAAAAAAGGCCTTCCTACAATAACGTCGTTAAAATCGATTTTATATTACTTATCATGAATACATTTATACTGTATATAAGTATATAACACAAATTAGTGCCATTTTAAATTCCTGTCTTATTAGTCATTTTCCGTTAACGATTTATAAATATAAAATTATTATTTGTTTGTCATAATTGGCTTTATACGAAATATTTGTAAAATGCAGAGAGTCGTTGAAAGTTTGTCGGCTGGCCAATCCAAATATAGCATTTTTGATGATCATTAAATATAGTTTATACCAAATACTAGTAGCCGCAATTTTCTTTCTTTTTCCCCCTAATAAAATGTGTTTGCACATTGCAAAATAAATAGTTCTAAGTCAGTCAGTTTTGTTATTTTCAAAAATCACACAAACACATTCGCAACTTTGTTATTTTTCAAATATAAAAAAAAATTGTTCGGTAAAATATTTTGCCAAACTCCTATTATATAGTATTACTTACATGTAGCAAATACTAACGCAAGGGCAATAACTCCGTACATATTGCGAAACATTTAAAACACAATAAACTCTAAAATATCAAACTAGCTGGCTTTTTATATACTTTCTAAGTCTTTTAAATATATGCAATAAAATTTTCGAAAGGTTTGAAGACCTACCCATCAGCGTAAAAGTCAAGTTATGTTTGCCGAAAAGCGAATAAATACTTCAAGCGTCCGGACATTTACTGATGTACGAGCGAAATAATACACTTTACGACCTTATTCGAGTGCATTTTCAACAATGGAGAAACATTTGATGGCGAAAATGGTACAAAAATGCAATAAAAACTTGAAACACTATTTCATATGATTTAACTATTACTTGTAATCGACTTTTTAACTACTGTTGTATATCATAACTGACGCGGGTGGGCTCTATTCTTTGTAGTCCGAATCGGGGGTGGGTGGGTAATTTGAACTGGGTCCGCCTTGGACTAGGTTTCCGATGTGCGTTATTATGAGCGGGCAGGGGCGTACCCTCCGGGGTGGGAGGGCAGTTGACATCTGAGAATCTCACTTTTTTTTCCTCTCTTACTGCTAATGGGGAAAAAATGTTGCGGGTTTTCTCTGGTGACTACAGTCAGAATTACCAAATGTTTGACATCCAATAGTCGACGATTAATTAATCAATGTGCTCTAGTGGTGTCGTTAAACAAAAAAAACTAACTTTCTTTTGTTGTTCAGTATACAAGTAGAACACAAAAAACTTTGTTTTACAACTATATGAAGAACATTCAACCACATTATGTTGAGTCTACGGGAGATAAAACAAACATTCCATATTATAGTAAGAATTGCACAATACAATTTAAAATTACTACCAATAAAAAAATAAAAAATTACTTATTCACTTACGGTTTCATTACAAACCTCACAAACCCCATTTAGGAGCACTACAGATATTTATTAAATAGAGTACATTAAGATTAAAGGAAATAACTATCCAATTAGGAATAAAGCATCTGCATTAGTCTGTAAAAACTATTAAAAACCCCCCAACTACAATGTATTTACAAATACATGTTTAGGGTTTGCGTTACAAGCGTCGTACGTTTCGGCAATGGTCTTCCTTCGGGCTTATTTCTTACCAGGAATAGCTTGGCTACTACTGCAACACTGAACACTATTGGCCAAGAAATTAGTGCACCCTATGTCAATCTATCCATAATTTCATGCATCCGTCAAATCTAGGGGGGCGGGACATCGCTCGGTGGTAAAGCGCTCGCTTGATGCGCGGTCTGTTTGGGATCGATCCTCTTCAGTGGGCCCATTGGGCTATTTCTCGCTCCAGCCAGTGCACCACGACTGTCTATGGGATGGTCCATATAAAAGATCCCTTGCTGCTAATCAAAAAGAGTAGCCCATTAAGTGGCGACAGCAGATTTACTCTCAATATCTGTGTGGTCCTTAACCATATAACCGTAAACAAAATGTGTCGAGTGAGTCGTTAAATAAACATTTCCTTCCTACAGATTGGAGGGAAGGAAGGAAATGGTTTAGTTAACGATGCACTCGACACATTTTATTTACGGTTATATGGTTCAGGAATACCTGTATTGAGAGGAAACACGCTGTAGCCATTTCATGGATGGTTTTATATTGGTCGATTCACATTGGGGTTGGGGGATCTACGCCTTATACGAATCGAGTAATGGGAGACCGTCAAATATAAAAAGGTGTAAATGGTTTTTGGGTGTTTTTTTTGTTGTTTTTTTGAGGGGTGGGGGGCCAACCTCGGGGAAAAAAAACCCTACTTCTAAAATCGGTATAACATGTTATGAGATTTGAGCCTACTCACTGGTCTTGGAGACTAGAAACTGAACCTTTATTGTACACTTTCAAGGGGTCCAACCTAAACCGTATGACACATGCTTGAACTTCGTATACCACTACCAAAATGGCGGATAAAGCTCGCTTCGCTACACGGCGGTGAGTACATTTTGTCTTACAGCTACATGCTGAGTGCCTGTGGACTAGTGTTTTCAACTCGGAGTCATCTCCAAGGACACCGCGTTTCCAGATTCATTGGAATGAATGATCTAGTATTTATATATTGTTTAACAAATCGACATTATAATGCAATATAGTATTAGTTTGTTGTTAGTCCCCCACTGGACACCTAAACAGCAATCCTAATATATGGATGCATGCCTTGTATCTCGAATAGGTTACTGTGACCGTGACTGACCCTTGACCTACATCTGGAGGTTTTCAGAAGTGTTTAGACAAAATTTAATGACAATATGACGTAAGTTGTATTGTGTACATGAAAGCTTCACAACGAGTGACGGTTGATTATTGTATTTATTTCACTCTCGTTAGTTAAGACATGGGTTTTAGTCTTAGGTGACGTTTTGAAAATTAACTAACGTCAGTGACTTAAGTAAGATGGTCAACCTTCACGAATTGAGAAACCTATTTCATAAATGAGGGGATTTGCATTACATTTCTGTTGCCATTCTACTAAATTTTGTTTTTAATTTTTCCAAGCTGAACAGAGAAAAATTAGGAATTACAATCGTGACGTCACATTAAAAATACTGCATCACAATTCGTTTTTATCCAATCTAAAGCCCCTGAGATGTTTGTCATCTGGAGTGTGATAACCTAAATGTTTCATTACTGCTGCCAGTGGTATCACATAGTGTCAGTGATGTAACACGAGCAGTTTCAGGATAAATAGACTATTCAGGCTGCCTTTGAATATAAATCTACATGTAATCAAATCATAAACCAATTATATATAAGCATTCACAGGTCTCGAACAATACTTGGGTGTTTTTAGAAATAAGAACGCATTTGAATAGTTGAAACTTAGTTTATGTGTATATTTTAATTGCATGTAACATTAGAACACATGAGCATTTGTCCTTGATTCCAAGTCATAATGAAGGAATTAAGTATCTTTCCTTCATCCACCTTGTAGTTGGCACGTGCAGGTTGAACTCCTCGAGGTGGTCCAGGATATATCCAGGCGAGAAAACCCTCTCATGAATCTGATAAACTGACCTCCAAAAAATAGTTCCTGTCCAAAACAAGTCCTTGTTGGCGTCAGAATACCTCATGCAGGATGAATTACCGTGACAGTGCCATTTTAGCGTATCTTTAAATACATAGGAAATGTTTTGTTTTGTTTTTTTTGTGTGGAAAACCCCCATTTTGAACACTGGTTCTGAAGAGCGACATTGTTTCTGCTATATCATCAGTATATATGTCTGCGTCAAGGGACGGTTCATCTAACACTTGAAATGTATGATTATCATCATCACTGTCATTTACACTGAGATGCGAATGACGTCTTCCTAAATCGCTTTTCTCCTTTCTTTTGTGATGATTTCTGCTGTGGTGGTGTTGGAAATTCCTTGTTGGATGTAGGATTTACATTTATAGGTGTTGATATGGAAGATGCTTTCTTAAATGGATTGAGGAAACATTTATTTGTGCAATTTGTAAAGTCGGAGGTACGACGATTACACAGCCTTTTGCCAGAACTGGATCTTCTAGGTGTCTTTGTTATTGGTAAAGGCTTAACTTATCTGGTCTCTTTTTGTATCTCCCCATTACTGAAAAAAAAACACGCCTTAAGTTGAAAAATATAATCACGTATGTAAAGTCATTTTACGTACAATCAGTTGTAATCTAAATGTATGTTATATGTAAATATTCATTCTAGTTTGGCTTTAAATAGAAAGATTAAGCGAAAGACAATGATGAATTGGGGGCTCACGAGAACAAAAACATCTGTATACATCTTTTTTTCATAAATCCGTAACAGACATGCGGGCTTTTGTAAATACACAATTCTAACTGAAAGATCCATTACATTATTTGCCATTTACGGTCTCTTTGACAGTTACTATGCTGGCTGTACAGACACTACCATCCAGGTACACACTGAATATTGTGCAAGAAGCAATGATTACTTTTCAATTAATATTACTTGCAACTCGATTAGTTTGAATCGGCATTCCATCCGGTCAGAAGCATGTCAATATCGCTTTACCCCGGCTAAAGCCATGGATATCGTCTTTGTCACGTTGTGGTAAAAATTAAAATATCCATTATGGTCACGTTTTGAGGGAAAATTTCAGAATCTTGTTGTCATTTTTGTTGAGGACAATGTAAACATCTAGCCATTGCCACGTTTTTGGAGTGGACATACTAGTCAAAATCTAGTTATATTTTGGAATGAAGATGCAGACAAACACCTGACCAATGTAGGCACATTAAATAAAAATGACCTGAAATGTTAAAAAACCAAAATGGGTTATTTATATAATCCATTTTAACCCTTATTAGGCTGCATTGTTTTTAAACAATTGCAAGAATTTGACCTATCATACATTTTTAATGATACCTCTCTTAATTTTTGGCATATTGAAATGAAAATATATACACATATTCTATAATGGACTGGCTACTTTACTACAATATTTTAAAATAAATTATTTTATTTATGTTACCATGGCAACAAGTACAAAGTTCAAAAGATTTGTTCTTTGATACTACTTAATAAAAAAATAATTTTAAGTTAATAAAGTTCTTGTAATATAAGACTATATCTTTATTTATTAACTATATGTATATTTTTAATGGATTGTTCCCCTAGAAAATACCTTTATTTGATAAAAAATGACATGAAATGATTAGTACTATCAGCTTTGTTTCATCATAATTTTCGGCATTAACTAGTTTTAAAAGTGTTACTATTGCTACATTTTTTGTTAATTATTCTTCAAATTACACACACCTTAAGAATATTAAATGTCCTTTAAATTAATATAATGTTTATAATTTTTAAAATCTGTTACCATGGTAACCACTGCAAATTGGGTAACTGCCAAAAAGGTGAAATTGAAGCAGGTTTACTTTCACCAAAATCATTGAATAGTGTTATTATAATCCTCTGTCTGGTAACAAACCCTTATACAACAAGAATGCATCTGATTAATATTAAGGTCCTGAGGTCAAAGGTCATGTACATAGTTAATAATGAAAACAGTAGTTTCCATTGGATTACATACTAAATCATTTAAGAAATTTCTTCAAACATCTTACTTATGAACTTCAAACTAGGCAAACTAACTAATGCACATATTACTTTGTAGGTAATAGATTATCAGGTCAAAGGTCAAGGTCACATTAAAAAAAGGGGGCAATTATTGGGCATTTCTAACAAAAAAGACACAACTGTTGGGCATTTCTCACAAAACTTCTTACAAAAATTGTTAAACAAACCGACCTAAAACTTCTACTATACATCACCAATCTATATTTTGCTTTTGGGGTCACCAGGTCAAATGTCAAGGTCACAATGAATAGAACGAATCAATTGTCAATGTATTTCTTATGGAACCGTTTACTTAATTGACCTTAAACTTCTAACTTAAGAACTTCAAACTACGCAAACTAACTAATGCACATATTACTTTGTAGGTCATATATTATCAGGTCAAAGGTCAAGGTCACACACAAAAGAGGCAATTGTTGGGTATTTCTAACAAAAAAGACGCAATTGTTGGGCATTTTTGACAAAACTTTTTACAAAATTGTTAAACAAACCGACTTAAAACTTCTACTATGCAACACTGATCTATATTTTGCTTTTGGGGTCACCAGGTCAAATGTCAAGGTCACAATGAATAGAAAGAATCAATTGTCAATGTATTTATTATGGAACTGTTTAAGAAATTGACTATAAACTTCTTTCTTATGAACTTAAATTAGGCAAACTAATCACTTTGTAGGTCATAGATTATCAGGTCAAAGGTCAAAGGTCAAGGTCACATACAAGAGGCAATTGTAGGGCATTTCTAACAAAAAAAGAAACAATTGTTGGGCATTTCTGACAAAACTTCTTACAAAATTGTTAAACAATCTTACCTAAAACTTCTACTATGCAACACTGATCTATATTTTGCATTTATGGTCACCAGATCAAATGTCAAGGTCACAATGAATAGAAAGAATCAACTGTCAATGTATTTCGTTTGGAACCGTTCAAGAAATTAACCTGAAACTTCTACATCATGGCCATTATGCTAAGCAGAACTATATTCTGCTTTCTTTCGGAGTTACAAGATCAAAGGTCAAGGTCACAGTAAAAGGAGACAAATTGACAATGTATTTCCTACAAACTGTTTAACAAACTAACATTAAACGTCTACTTTATGACTCTTATATTAGACTGATCCATAAAGATCTAGCTTTTGGGGGTCACCCCGTCAAAGGGCAAGGTCACATTTTGCTCATCGTGTCACTACCAAACTATTTAACAAACCAGCGGGGGTGGGGGGGGGGGGTGGAGGGCACAGAGTCACGCCCCCAATTAAAACTCTTTTTTTTAACTTACATTTTATAAAACTATACACACATACATACATAGTTGTACACCCCCCACCCCCAGGTAACAAACTGACCTCATTTGTCTGGTGCATGGTCGTAGTGCTAGATAGCCACATATTGGGTTTTGGTCATTAGGTCAAAGGTCAAAGTAGTTTTTTTTTATATAGTGCATATTACGCTTGTTTGTACTAAGAAATGTATTATTACGTAGATCAAACTCATCAGATACAACACCAAACTCCCGAGCTCTGTATAATAATACATTTTGTAAATTGAACCCAATTATTGTAATACATTTCCAATGGGTTGCCCTTATATTGTAGTATATGCATTATGGGATGGGACAAGGGCTGTTAAAAATTAGGGTTAAAACAAATGTCTGCATTACGTTAATGTTGAATGGTCCTTTGTTGATCTTTGAGGGGCATAACAATGCCAAGTGGTAAAGCGCTCGCTTGATGGCGGTCAGTTTGGGATCGATCCCCATCGGTGGGTCCATTGATCTATTTGTCGTTCCAGCCAGTGCAGCACGACTGGTATATCAAAGGCAGTGGTATGTGCTATCCTGTCTGTGAGATGGTGCATATAAAAGATCCCTTGCTACTACCTGTATTTGACCGGAAATTAGCCCATGCCTTTGAATAAGCCCCCCTCCGTTTTGATATCATTTAAGAAATTAGGCCCTCATTCGTAAATAAGCCCACCCCCAACTTCGTCACCTTATAAATAACACGAAATTGCAAGTTTGCTCAAAGTTCATTTAAAAGGTCATACCTCCTGCAGATAATTAAACACAAATGTAACACAAAATTTTACCACCAGTGAGATTTAGCAGTCTAACAGTAACAGTGTGTAACATTGTTTTCAATTTCATGCCTGCAGTATTTCATTGAAGTACCCAAGTCTGAACTAAAAACCAATGTCTATTTTTACCACCACACTGGGTCCGCAGTTAATGCCAATTAAGCAAATACCTTATTCTGATTGGCTAAGAACAATGACCTAGATTGACAATTCTTTGTAGTGTAAGCTGACTGCCTGTGTCAGAAACGTGTGTATACGCTATTGAGTTTGTTGTTAATTGCTGTTGTTTTAAGTCTTCTCAGCATTAAATTTTGGATGTAAATAAACAACACTAGTAAGTAATTGTAACATAGAAGGTGTGTTTCTGATAATTAGATACTAGTAAAAAAATTATTATTATTATTTATTAATAACAAATGGAACACTAATTAATAGATGTGCTACTGAACGTTTTTTTGTTTTCTTCCTAGTTCATTTAATTATTATTATTTATTATAAGCCCACCCCATGCTAAACTCACAATGAGTTGTCTTGGCCCCCTGGGCTTATTTCCGGTCAAATACGGTAATGATAAAACATAGCGGGTTTCCTTTAACACTATATTTCAAAATTACCAAATGTTTGACATCCAATAGCCGATGCTCTAGTGTTGTCGTTGACCCCCCCCCCCCCCACACACACACCTTTTTGTTGATCTTTGTGGCAAGTCAACAATAAGTAATGCAAAATCTTGCACTTTTAATACCCCGCTCTCTCTCACACTCGCAATAAAATATAGAATATCAGGTTTTTACGTTTTGATAACGTGGTTATTTGGCGAGGTTTAGACAACAGTGTAATAGGCGACCTTCAGCTAGCCTGTTACACTGATATCAAAACGTAGTAACCGGATACATTTTTTATTTTATCATGCAACCCTTTTCAAGTTATATTTTTGTAATATGTTTCAGTCAAAAGCGGTATACAAACGCATCCCACGATTCCCCATCTCCTCGAGAGCGTTACGTAAACAGGCACGGCGGAGACAGGGCTCTATGCCTCTGTGCCTGGTAAAATGTGTCGAACGACGAATGGCCCCATTAGCCAATCGTAAATAGTAAAGTAATATTGCTGGTCAGTAAACGTACATTTTTGACCGGATCGACACTTAATCGAATAGCTCGAGTCACCCCCAGTCCTCCCCTTATTTATATTGATATATAGTTCCCCTACATATCAATAAGCGGAGGGCTGGAGGTGACTCGAGTTAGCAATTTAATGGTCGCTGAGCAGAACTATTAACCGTGTGCAAACACGCACGTGCTGTTCGACACATGACTTTACATAATGAGCACGGACATTACTTCAAAAATAGGAAGTTGCGCATTTTAATTAATGTTTTCACTTAATTTACAACTACTGTAATAACTACTTTTCACTTACAAAGACGTTATCAGAACAATTTTTTTAAAATAAATAATAATAATATGAAGAAAAAAGTACGAAATATATGCACACCTTTTGGAAAAATAAGATCGTGTTTAAACTCGCACAGAAAATATCGCATTGAATGTGTTGCCGAAGATCCCAAATGATATGTGTTAACGAAAATGGTTAAATCAAAAGAAAAAGTTGTATTCTTCTACCAAAAATGTATTATAACGAATAATGTAGGCCCTATTACTAAATACTACGATACAACAGACTGTATCGAAACAGGATACACCCAATTTGCATATCCAGGTCAGACTTCTTTGTCACGTGATTCTCAATTTAACTGTCGGTCGGAAAGCCCGAAACCATGGAAACTAAATGTTTTCCATGTCAGTTTTATTTTAATCTAGTGTTCACCATTAAAATAATTTATCTTGGGTGTCAAATATTATTTTGACCGCCTTTATAAAAACGAAACTACTTGTATCAGTTAGCGATGTCAATGCGATGGATTCATTTGAAGAATATAAAAATAAAACGAACAGAAAATTTTATCCCACGTTAGAGGATGATTTCCAAAAATCTTTATTCTTTTCTCAAATCTCTTTAAATCTTTATCAAAATATAATAGCGAAACTTTGTATCGGTTCAGGCGCGCGTGCAAGTTAGGGTTTCAGGGTGGAAACCCCTCCGTATTCAAGGAAATTTTCTCTTCCCACTGCATTACCGTACCATAAAGTTTAGTGATTTTTTTATGAAGTACAACAATAATAACTTAGTGATTTAATGCACATCCAAACAAAAACCAACAAAAATTTAAAAAGAAGGAAAGAAGAAAAACCCAAACCCCCAAAAAACAAAACACAAATATTCGTTGATACGTTAGCGCTACCGATATCTTTCGTGATAAAAGGAAGTGGTACTTGTGCTGTCAAATGATCAATTTTTGTAATAAATATCAACTGCTTTATAACATCTCATATAACATCAACAAATAATTTTTTTAAAATCGATTGGGAAAGAGGAAACAATGACATCACGTGATCAGCTGTCGAAAATGGCGCGAATGTCCTTTTGGGTACCAGACGTCAAGTCGTTATAGTAAAACGTGTTCCATATAACTACGTTTTAGTAATATTTCGAAGTGAAACTACAGTTCTTGTAATTCTGGTGATATAGCAATGTATAATACAGTTGTTGTAGCATGTGGGTAGACCTACACCGAGGAATAAGAACTGCAACATCATAGATTAAAAACAAACGCATCTTTATTTTTTATTTTTTAAATTTGCAATAAACACCCATTCTCAGCCGTCCGTTGTCTATCTTTGAGGATTTTATGCACCTATTATCTATTAACGTTTTCATATGTAAAACAGTCAAACCATAGCGACGCTATGACGACGGTTCCATGTGATGTCATAATACTTGACCTAGAACGTGTATACACGTCTGCATCACTCTACGGGTTAACAGGATATGCAATTTTATAGCAGTTTAACTATCCCTTTTATCTCCAACGTCTTGCGACATTATCAAAGTTAAGAAGTGAAAATTATAGCCATGCATCTGGTCCTCTCGAGACGGAAATCCTTCACCGCCAGCTTAGGTCTCACTACACAGATCACTTCCGGGTGAGAGTTCATTCATCACGGTCCACTATAGTTCCTAATTGTGACACATGTTATGGTTCACATATTCACTTCTAGGAAATGGTGAAGAATTAAAACAATATGTATGTTTAATGGTAAGCCTTCTGGCTGTATTTTGCCCATGTTATTTTGTAATATTGTGCATCGACCTTTTGGGACATGGGTATATAGCGCAAGTGACAGCCGGAGTGAATCGGTTAATGAACCACCTGTTCGGACCGGTACTACAGCCAGATGCGATCATATAGCAAAAAACTGAGACGGAAATGTTCTCAATTCTGGAGTGAAAATAAATGCTTATATAATGTATGTTCGCAATGGTGTATGTTGTTGGTGCCAACGAGAACCCGTTCTATGGGCAATCTTCGCTTGAAGTTGGGCAGTTTAACATGGGTTTCAATGGCAGATGACATCTGTGTAGTGAGACCTTAGAGACAATGACAAGGTAGCCAGAATATACTCTTCCGTCCGAGCGCTGGACGGACATTTAGACTAGTTATGGTCGTCTAAATGTACCCTGGCTATTGACAAGGGTTAAAGTCCCAACTTTTGACGATGGGTGGGCAAGTCAAGCGCTATGATGTTGCTATAACTTTTATTACCTACAGTTTGCCTAAAGGTACTTCCTATTATAAACCTTTTGAAATGCAAAAAAAAACAAATCCATTCTTATTGTCCTTTATTTCATGGATTCAACCGATTTTCAGACGTTTCAAGGACAAATTGTTGTGCTCGACTGGATTATTTTAAAATGCAAAGGTGGGTAAATTCTTACCGTTACCGATTGGTGTAGCCAACATTTGTGTTTGGCCACACAACACACACACACACACACACACACACACACACACACACACACACACACACACACACACACACACACACACACACACACACACACACACACACACACACACACACACACACACACGGTTTATTACATAATATTGCAACTTGCGGGAATCTGCAACCCCAAAACATTTCACGACAAATTTCCGTCCCAAACACAAATGTTACAACTCAAAAAAAAAAAAGCAAGTTGAAGAGGACAGATACCGCATGGTGATGCAACCCACGCGGACAGTCAAGTTATTGGCAGATTTAAAAAATATTTCCGCTTGCAGGTAGTATTAAACCAAAAAACTTCCCGCTGGGTCAAATTCGAGGTGCACCCAACTTTTGATACAGGAGTGAACACCACAAGTCCTGTTATTATCACCATGTGTTGGTCATTAACAAATTCTGGGCCAAACTATGCAATTTTATTTCATCTGGTACATAGCGTTGTGCTTTAAACATGTATGGGGTACCTGTTAAAAAAACAACTAAAATTGTGCGTAACAAGGGTAGTCATTGACACTACCCGTCATCTCAAAAACGAGCAGCTCGACCATCCCCTCCCCCCCCCGATTCACTTTGATGGCGAGGGGTGGTAGTATTATATCCGTGGCATTTTGTCAGGAGTTGCAGGTAGAAGCTGCACTGCACTGCAGGTAGGAGCTGCACTGCAGGTAGGAGCTGCACTGCAGGTAGGAGCTGCACTGCAGGTAGGAGTTCCACATACGTTACAATTACAATTTCAGACTACAATTTCAGACTATTGTACCAAATGTTAATTAAAAAACAAAACTAACAAAACTAATCCTTTTCGACAAACTTTATAGAACCCTGAAACCGGAATGACATTTTTTGAACAATCATGTCCGATATTTTGGAGTACTGACAAAAGCCACTTCTTTCTTCATCTCGTACTTCGCACAGGACCACCTAGAGAAAATATATAAATCAATTTTAACACTATAAAAGCAGCATCTAGGTGTAGAGTTAAACCCGTTCAGTGTACGTTTCTGTACGGTTACAATCGGACATGCCAAAACTACTGCCCCACCCCAAACGTTCGTGAATTTTAAAATAAGCATTCCAAGAATACGGTTAAAAGCAATACATGTCCCCTTACCGGGACCAACACATGTTTATCTTCAAAAGTTTCATGAGACAACTGTTAAAAAATGGGTAAATCATGAGAAATTATAGTACATATGTCTAGTGGTGTCGTTAAAAATAATCGTACATAAAAACTACACAAAATTCCATCAAAAATATAGTTTTAGGCATTGCACAAGAGAACTGTATAATACATTCACATATCCTAAACCATGGGCTATAACTGAAAAATAGGCCAATTACCATTGAAGTCCAACTTGATTTGTAAAAAAAAACAATTGGTAAAAGCCATGTACTAAATTTCAGCTCAATAGCTTAAAGGCATGAAAAAAAAACCTGATCCGGAAATCTGATATACAAACAAAAGCACGGAGATTAAACCTATAGCCGGTATAATGGATCACTCATAATGGTTCCGACAGTTTTACTCAAAAGTTACGACTACACATATTGTTTTGGAGAGGATGGGGATAAACCATCAGAAACAATCCCTCACATATTGTAACAGCAATGAAATTGACAATGTTGACCAAAATTGTTATAGTCTGTTCCAATAAAATGCAAACATTACCGTTTACCGACATTTCTTTTTAATTTCAAGAGTAAACACCACCTTAAACATCATCATAGAGCACCCAAACAAGTAAATGCTAAATTAGGTAAAGTATCATTAAATTAGGTATTTACAAAATATTTACTTGTCAGTTTAATATGTAATAAATAATCGTCGAAAATCATTTTTATTCTATTAACCGATAGTACATTCAGTCCACCGTCTATATATACCACCGTCTATATATACTGAAACAATGAAAACGCAAAAAGAACTTTTCATTGCAAATAATAACAAACTATTAATGAATTGATGGATAATGTAATACGACATAATGACTGGTATTCATGAGATACATTCACATAGAAACATGGAAACATGGCCAGTTATCAGTAATCGAGTTGCATTCGTAATCTAAAAGTTCAACACTCCCATATCAAGGTCAGCATCTTGTGAAGTGTTTTATTTAACGACGCACTCAACACATTTTATTTACGGTTATATGGCGTCAGACATATGGTTCAGGACCACAGATTTTGAGAGGAAACCCGCTGTCGCCACTACATGGGCTACTCTTTCCGATTAGCAGCAAGGGATCTTTTATTTGCGCTTCCCACAGGCAGGATAGCACAAACCATGGCCTTTGTTGAACCAGTTATGGATCACTGGTCGGTGCAAGTGGTTTACACCTACCCATTGAGCCTTGCGGAGCACTCACTCAGGGTTTGGAGTCGGCATCTGGATTAAAAATCCCATGCCTCGACTGGGATCCGCACCCAGTACCTACCAGCCTGTAGACCGATGGCCTGCCACAACGCCACCGAGGCCGGTGAGCATGCGTGAAGACTGTTAAAGGATTGGCACACAAACATCTCAAATAAGCCACAGGAAAGTTCCTCCACTCCTCCTGCAACGCCTGTGCAAACTCGGCGACGTTACGCGGTGGTGGCTGGCGGTGACGTACACGACGTCCCGACTCATACCACATGTGTTCAATTGGGTTCAAATCCGGTGAAACGGCGGGCCACTTCATAACGGTGATACCGGCTTGTTGCAGGAATGCCTGGGTAATTCTTGCAGTAAGTGGACGGGCATTGTCTTGTTGAAACAGAAAGGGACCTCCTGGTCTTCGGTGACGGCGCAAAAGTGGCTGGAGAACTGGTTTTAGAATAACGTCAACATAACGCTGGGCTGCAAGGGCATCGTGGACTGATGAGATCACTCCTGAAAATCAGTCTCCTGTACACGTGATCTTAAGGCTGGTGTATTATTACTTTTCTGGAGAGCAAACTTTATTTTCAATTTTGGTCGTGTGCATTGAAAACGCAACTGCATTATCAAGAACAATTCTATATTTTACGGATGAAGTTAAAGTACAATGTTACTCATGAAACGTGACGGGGGGGGGGGGGGGGGGGGGGCAGGGCAGAGCAACCGAAAGGACAAAGGTCGAACGGAAGCATATGAAGGGTCCACGGGAATAACCTGTGATGTCACTTTTTACAATCCTGCAATTGTGGAATAATCATGCCTAAGAAAACAAATTAGCAACATTTTATGGCCTACCATAATTATATTATAGGTTTATACTTTCGCGTCATTGCGATGTGAAAGTTGACCGTTATAATACTGTTTGGACATGGGTTCTTCTCGTGGACCCTTCGACAGCGCAAGTCGTACCGATATGGCTTTACGATTCTTTCCTGGAATACCTTACCATTTCCATTTAGTGCAGACCTTTTTGTCGACAGTCTTGAAACATTTCGATGCCAAGAGGTCGAAGTAAATTGTTCCTACAGTCTTCGCTTCAGACTCTGAAGCTTCCGCGTTCTTCAAGCAGTCGTAGAAGACCGTGTCGCAATCGCAATGTAGCCTACAAAACAAAATGGCCATGATGAATTTTTGCACAGATTAGAGAAATTATCCAATCCATTAACTGAATACTAATAAATATTCGAAGTGTTTTGAAAAGCTATATTTTCAGAATCGCGAATACAGTGGTAATAGGATTTAAATATAGAATTCTGAAATTCGCACAGTCATCTTGCATATCTAGAATCCTCGGGCTTGAAACTCCCCCCCCCCCCCCCCCCACCAAAAAACCAAACCCAATGATAACGAGTATTGGGACATCACAAATCATTGACTTTATCAGAGTTCTCTTGGTGCATTATCCATAGGCGTATGGGCCCCTTTTTTATTTTTTTTATTTTTTATTGGGGGGGGGGGGGGGGGGGGGGGGGGGGGGGGCGATTTTTGCCGTAATTTATCGAAAATGCCCGAACATTCATTCACATTAGCAAAACAGCTTGGCGTGTTACAAATAGTGTCGGAAATGGAATTACCCTTAAACTTAATTTAAAACCGCAAGCTAACCCCGAGTATTTTAAATTTCAGCATAAATTATTATGACAGCATAATTTATTGAATATAAATTCAATATAATTTAGAAATTTACACAATCTTGCAAACACTTAAGGTGCTACATCAGTTATGTGTGAGCATCTGATGATTCAACCAAAATGTATTTACTAGTAGATCACATTTCATTAGAATCACGAGTGGGCATACAGTTAAGGTGTAGTCTAATTTTGAAAGCAAAATTTAAAAAATATATAAAAAATTGCAATAGCAGTCATGCAATTTTGAGATTGGCCCCTTCAATACCAATACCAGTATAATGAATCACAGCAGACCATTTTGCTCAAAAGCTACTGCTACACATTTTTGGAGAGGGATGAGGGTAAACAGTTTGAGACTGTCACAAATATTGCAATGAAATGGACACGTTCCAATAAAGTGCGCAAATCACCTGTTTACCGACATGTTAATTTCAAGAGTAAACACCACCATGCACATCAATGAGAGCTCAACAAGTACATGACAAGTAAATATTTATTTAATTTAGCAAGTGTAATATTAAAATAAATAATCGACCATATACATATAACATAATATACTCCTCAAAAAAAGAAACGCAAAAGGGTACAAATGGGTTACAACTCCGATTTTATGTTTCCTACCGGTTCATGCTTTGTGAATATAAGGTCATTGCATGTCCCAAACACATTCCCACGGTTACATTCGATAAAACGCAGCTACTGTACAATAAAGTTCCAAAATGTGAACATTCGCAAAAACGCAGCCACGTGCAAACCATGTCACCACTAAACGTGCAACATGAACACCGACAGTATAAAAGTGCAGGGTGTTCGCTTGCCTGGCCTCTGTATCTGGCCGACAGTTGACAATCCAGGACATGCCACGTCTCAGTGAACCGCAGAGAAACAATGCCATCGGCCGACTAGACGCAGGCGAATCCAGAACGGCCGTTGCCAGGGCATTCCATGTGTCCCCAAGCACCATCTCCAGACTGTGGGACCGTTACCAGCAACATGGATCAACACGTGACCTCCCTAGATCCGGTCGACCACGGGTCACTACCCCCGGGCAGGACCGCTACATCCGGGTACGCCACCTTCGGGAACGATTGACTACTGCCACCTCCACAGCCGCAGCAATACCAGGTTTGCGCAGGATATCCGACCAGACCGTACGGAACCGCCTACGTGAGGTAGGAATTCGTGCCAGACGTCCAGTTCGAGGTGTCATCTTAACACCACAACACCGTCGACTATATATATATACTCTTCAAAAGAAGAAACGCAAAACCACATTGTCGTAACATTTGGAGAATTGATTTAATTATTGAATGGTGAGTCCGATAATTACCAAATGTTGCAGGATTGTTCACAATTCACTCTAGTCCATTGTGAGTAAGTGATAGGACACACCACCAAGGTCAAGGTCATCTGGAGTCAATACCGGGTGTGGCCTCCGCGTGTGTTGACAACTGCCTGGCACCGCCTGCCCATTGAAGCAACCAGAGTACGGATGACGTCCCGGGGATGGTGGCCCGCTCGGGCAGGGTCTGGGGCTGTGGTTGTCGCTGTCGCAGGCGTCGGTCCAACTCGTCCCATAGATGCTCAATTGGGTTCAAATCCGGTGATATCGATGGCCAAGGAAGGACATTAATGTTGTTCTGTAGGAAAGCCGTTGTGAGACGTGCTGTGTGAGGCCTGGCGTTGTCATGTTGGAACACTGCGTTGGCGTTGGCCATAACTGGAACGATGTGTGGCCGGAGGATCTGGTCAATGTAGCCCTGTGCATTCAGGTTGCCCTGCACGTGGACCAGGTCAGTTCTGCCAGTGTGTGAGATGGCTGCCCACACCATGACACTACCCCCGCCGAATCTGTCCACTTCCTGCACGCAGTTTGCCGCATAACGTTCACCACGACGCCTATACACGCGACATCTTCCATCATGACGTCGGAGCAGAAATCGGGACTCGTCACTGAACCACACCTGTCTCCATCGCAGTTGAGGCCATTGTCGATGAATCTGGCACCACTGCAGTCGGAGTTGACGGTGTTGTGGTGTTAAGATGACACCTCGAACTGGACGTCTGGCACGAATTCCTACCTCACGTAGGCGGTTCCGTACGATCTGGTCGGATATACTGCGCAAACCTGGTATTGCTGCGGCTGTGGAGGTGGCAGTAGTCGATCGTTCCCGAAGGTGGCGTACCCGGATGTAGCGGTCCTGCCCGGGGGTAGTGACCCGTGGTCGACCGGATCTAGGGAGGTCACGTGTTGATCCATGTTGCTGGTAACGGTCCCACAGTCTGGAGATGGTGCTGGGGGTGCTTGGGGACACATGGAATGCCCTGGCAACGGCCGTTCTGGATTCGCCTGCGTCTAGTCGGCCGATGGCATTGTTTCTCTGCGGTTCACCGAGACGTGGCTTGTCAACTGTCGGCCAGATACAGAGGCCAGGCAAGCGAACACCCTGCACTTTTATACTGTCGGTGTTCATGTTGCACGTGCAGACAACGCACGTGCAGTGGTGACATGGTTTGCACGTGGCTGCGTTTTTGCGAATATTCACATTTTGGAACTTTATTGTACAGTAGCTGCGTTTTATCGAATGTAACCGTGGGAATGTGTTTGTGAATATAAGGTCATTGCATGTCCCAAAGCATGAACCGGTAGGAAACATAAAATCGGAGTTATAACCCATTTGTACCCTTTTGCGTTTCTTTTTTTGAAGAGTATATAATATATCCACTACACATGGATTACAAGCAATATTATGGATGGAATGAAGGAAATACATGGTGAAAACGTTCCAGGCCAACTCATTTTGCCAAAAGTTTATTTTTTGCACCCTTCTGCCCCCACTCTCTCCCGTCTTGTGCCTTATATAGGGACCGTAGACACTTTCAGAATTTTGTAACAATCACATATATTTATAGCTGTAGTGATGGAACACATCCCAGATAATGATAATGTAAAAACATTTTTTCAAAAATATTACTTTGGCAAAACATTTACACAAGAACTAAAAAAATTGGCACAGTGCAAATTATTTAACTTGGTGCCTTATTTTGGGTTAGAATACATCAGTAACCATTAAAAGCATCATTAAATGTATATATAGAGTATCTTATTTATGGCTTGCAGTTCATCAACAACAAGTTTCTCAGTGTCATTGAGTATTTGTGGAAAAATGTGATAAAAAAGTCAAACACCTCTGTTGCATTGATTTGGCCATTATCATAATTTTCATACACTTCTAAATATTCAAACGCTTGAAGGTTCCCCATCAACATATGCATAAAATTATTAATTTTCTACAGTGTTAACAGTACCTGTAGAATAAATAGCAGGGAAAGTGTTTCAAACGAAAATGTCCTCCATCTTGGATTCCAAGAATCTCAGTACACCTAGCAATGTTTTTATGGGGTCTACAAGTTATATAAAAGTTTACAACAGTAAACTAGTGTCATATATGGCGTCAGTGATGTATTAAGTTGTGCTTTTGATAATTTGTTGTTCTTAAATCATGGAAACTTACAAAATAAATATTTTCCTGCAGAAAATGGCGTGATATTCTTCAACTTTCGGGTTTGGCCTGGAATACGATGTGAAAACAAATCTGAAACCGGTTTTTGGAATCGAGCACAAACAATTTAATTATTTCCCTACCTTCTATAATTGAAGAGTTCTTGTTTAATTCCGGGAACACATCGTAAAAGGACCTAAAAGACAAGCCTATTTTTAGACCAAAAAACTAATAGACCGACTAGCGGCGAGTTGGGGCGCCACTAGTCTTCCGGTACGGTCCCTACCTTATAATAAAACCCATTTGTTAGCATTCCCATGCCGGAAAACACTTTGTGAACACTATAGCCATCTGCGATATCCCCACCGTTTCATCATACCTGGTATATGGCCACATGTTGAAGACTCCTTTATAGAATTTATGGCCTTTAACATTAGGCCTACATTTGTCATGTCCTCGGCAACAGGCGTCAGTCACGGGCAGCGATCCCAGTTCATTACCCGCTGCGACGTCTCCACGGCCACACCACTTCGTACCTAGAAACATGAAATGCACCTTCAGTAGGATCATATCACCGTCAGCCGTCACGAAGTTGGCAAACTCTGCGGTCGTGTTGCAATTTCGACAACTCCCGACGGGTACGTTCAGATTAGTCGAAGTTTAAAGTTGGTTTTTGTTTAACGACATCACTTGAGCACATTGGATGTATAAATCATCGGCTATTGGACATCTGTGGGAAATCTTACAAAACATCTCATGCTACCAATAGAAACGTAGTAGTTGTTTTGATGACTGCAAGTCTGACCTTAGTATCAAATGTTTGACATCCAATAGCCAATGATACATGTGCTCAAGTGGCTTCATTAACAAACTTCCCAACTGTCGTATACCCCGTTTATGGGAGTAATATACCCAATATCTGGTCCTCTTAATGTTTTTGCTCAATTTACTAGTTTTTGGTATTCTGATGAATACTCAGGACAAATTTGATTTGGTTAATGGTTAGTAACGTAGTTTTACCACTGGGCTACGTCCCGCCCGCCCCAACTTTTCAGGACAAAGCCGATACTTGAACCTACGTCATTAGCCCATCATTCTTTCATCTACTTAGCCTGTATACGCAGACCTAAGAAAGCAAGACGGACATATGGACAGTTATGTCCTCATTCGATCAGAGCTAGTATCTGTAAAGCCTAGCCTAATCACATGAGGGCCGTAGCTAGCAGGGTTTTGGGGGGGGGGGGGGGGGAGCAAGAAAATTTCGTAAAAAATTAAAGAAACTTACATTCTTAACCGTTTAAGTAGTTGTAGACTATTTACTCCCTCCACACCACACCCCCCCCCCCCCCAACACAAAATCCTAGCTACGGCCCTGCATATCACATTGTTTCGGAGTAAATACCTGGAAATATTCCAAACTTGTAATCTTTGATGTACTGCGCATATTTGTCCGTGAAGTCGTCTGCGGCGCTTGCTACAATACAGGCACACAGCAAGATACAACGCAACATCGTCCTCAACTTCGTTTTCTCCCGTTCGCTCATACTGAAAACTGAATCTTAGTACTCGCGTCTCATTTCGTCACATTTTATTCAAGTATAACACGTGCAGCACGTGCAGTCATCATTTGTTTGCAGATAATGCTGAAAAACGTGCACGTGCATCGCTGACTCGGCTGAGTGTAGCGTATTGAAGTTATAGTTTATTTTGTTTAACGACACGACTAGAGCACATTGATTTAGTAATCATCCGACGTCTATTGGATGTCAAACATTTAGTAATTTTGACATATAGTCTTAGAGAGAAAACCCGCCACTAGCAAGGTATCGTTTAGACAGGATAACACATACCACGGCCTTTGATATACAAGTCGTGGTGCACTGGCTGGAACGTGAATTAAAATTTTAAAGTACATGAAATAGTAGGGTACATGGATTAATGGGTGACCGGGGGTACGTGTTATGTGTTGCGTCACATACAGGGAACAGGGAAACTCTTTTTACGTGCCCCTATCCACAGAGGTTCAGGCACGCCCACCACGGAGCAGGAGGGGGGGGGGGGGGGGGGGGGGGGGTAAGTTTGAGGTGGGCGGAATTTGGAATAAAGCCATTTAGTAAGGTCGACGCGAGCGCGGACCAAATAGCAGACACTTCGTAAACTTGAAGTACACCGAGTGGGAGCCGTGCTCTGATTGGCTGAATTTCGATTCCTCGGTGAAGCCTGTATTTTACCTAAGTCTACAAAGAATAACTGCATCCAAAACATGTCCGGACTCTAAAATTTAACCAAAAATAGTTAAGACTGCTCAGCCAAAAGGTTTTTTAAGGTGATTTTGAGCAATTGATCGGGCGCCAAAATAAAATGCGTTAGACTACTTATAAAAAAAATAAACATAAGAATTTTGAACTGCTTCCAAAACGTTTAAAGTCTAACTAGCCCAAAAAAGAGGTTGGTACTCACGGAGGTAAAGGTTGTTATCTAGAGGGTTCCGATGTAGTCTTGGATGTCAAGGTGCGGGAGGAGCTGCCGGTAATCGGAGTCTGCTAGCGACCTGGTGATTGGACGGTAGTGTGGACCCGCGACGGTTTTCAGGACACGATGTAATGTCGGGTTGTCCATCTCCTGTAGTAGCAGACCTTGATTGAATTTCCCATTCCGGCGGATGGTTACGCACACTGCGTTCTGTCCCTCCCGCATCTTGAGCCGGTGCACCGCGAATTCCCCCTCGTTAAGTCCGTCGGGTAGTGGTTGATAAGCCTGCTCCTTAGGGCGGCTAATCAAATGGCGTACATCGGAGAGGTTCGTCTTCACCAGCTGCTGGTAACGCTGTTGGAGACGGCCGGCCTGCAGTGACCACCATCCCTCTGGTTCTGTCCTCGGCTGCGGCGGTTTGGAGGGGCGAGTTGGCTTGGGTGGTGTTGAACTCGGGGGAGTGTTCGCCTTCCTCCTCTTCACAACTGGCTCCTTCCGGGCCTGCGCCTCAACGGGTGTCGTCGGTGGAGTCGGCGATACGTCCGGAGGCGCGTGAGTAGGGCTAGGTGTCGGAGGCCGATTGGACGGGGTGACACAGATGGCTGCGTCAGGCTCGTCCAATTCGTTCGTCTTCCAGTGGGACGGTAGCCGAGACAGCCGGGGCCGGAACCTCTTCCATCTGGGTCGTCTTCTGGTGAGCGGTGTTCGGCGGTCTAACAGAAGGAGTCGCCGCCGGCGGTTTAGCCACCGGTTTTGACCCCCCCTGCGCCGCCGCTGGCACACGTCTCCTCTTCTTCCACCTTCCTTTCTTCTGAATCCGGTCTCCGTACACCAAGGTCACGGTTGCCCGTGACCCGGTGTACGAGACCCGGTATTCTATCAGCATTCCATAACTATTAATCAGTCCCCCCAGGTGGGGGGGGGGGGGGGGGGGGGGCAGATCGAGAGAGCAAGGGCTAACGTCCGTCGTCATCGAGATATTAGATTGGAATGGTCACATACAGGCGTCGCTATACCATTAGTCGGCTTATATAGCCTTCACGGGGCTTATGAATTATTTTTTACGAATCTATACTTGCCCACTACTTATGCCCCATTCTGTTTCTTGATGTGCTGTCCATATATAACGGAACTATATGCGATATATATATATATATATATATATATATTATGTCTTATTAATTTATATTCTTTTTATTTATGTTCTATTTCAGTCATATCTATGTTCTAATTCAGGCCCGTAGCCAGGATTTTGAGAAGGTGGGGGATCGTTTAGGCTCACGAGGGCGCGAAGCATATTGAAAAAAAAGTCAGCGGTGTGGGGTCGACCGACCCCCACCCCCGACCCACCATTGGCTAAGGGCTTGTAATTCTATCTTTTCAATATATTTATGTTTTGATCTATTCATTCCTGTTCATTTATTTTGTGCTAATTTTCATTGTGTTAATTTATGTACTGTCATTTTAAAGTGGCAGATGGGCTCGTGTTACCTCATACCCCCACACAATTATAATTTATGTTACTAATATGTCATTACACACTCTTCCAGTACAAAGGATCCAAACTATCTATAATATAATAAGCACGGCCTTTATAACAGGTTCCAATCAATCTGACCGCTTCTTTTCGTTCGATCTGCACTGTCGGCAGCCTTCTTTATACTTACCGGAGGCCGCACTTCTCAAGGATATATGTCCAGTCAATTACAGGGTCGTACCCTCCGGGGGTAGGAGTGGCAATTGCCCCCCGAGCATCTCACTTTTTTTTTACTCCAGAAAATAGCATACATATCTTAGGGTTTAATTTGTATAGTGTTTCATTTGTTGATAAAAAGAAAGAAAGAAATGTTTTATTTAACGACGCACTCAACACATTTTATTTACGGTTATATGGCGTCAGACATATGGTTAAGGACCACACAGATATTTAGAGAGGAAACCCGCTGTCGCCACTTCATGGGCTACACTTTTCGATTAGCAGGAAGGGATATTTTATATGCACCACCCCACAGACAGGGTAGTACATACCACGGCATTTGATATACCAGTCGGGGTGCATTGTTTGGAACGAGAAATAGCCCAATGGGCCCATCGACGGGGATCGATCTCAAATCGACCGCGCATCAAGCGAGCGCTTTACCACTGGGCTACGTCCCGCCCCTTGTTGTTAAAAAGTAGTGCCCCCCCCCCCCCCCCCCCCCCCCAACCCCCCCCCCCCCCCCCCCCCCCCCCCCCCCCCCCCCCCCCCCCCCCCCCCCCCCCCCCCCCCCCCCCCCCCCCCCCCCCCCCCCCGGATTTTGATCAGGATACGGCCCTGAACTACCATATACAACCTCAATGAACGCCAACATTTTACCACTTATCATAGAAGTGGCTATATACTCGACGACCATGTATAATAGTATCGGGTAATGAAGCCTGGCTGTGTTGCCTGGTATATCTGCGGAGTTGTTTTTATACTTGGTTTAAAAATATGAGAATAATAAATATAAAAGGTGTACCTCTACCACCGCCCCATGTAATCACATGGGCGTACATAGGATTTTGAAAAGGGGGGTTCCAAAATAGATTGCAGAGATATTGGGCATATATTTCTATGTTGAGTAAATATAATAATGTCAGATATCAATGTCAGATATATTAATTTATAAAAAAAAGCGATTTCAGGGGGGGGGGGGGGTCGATCGAAACCACCCCCCCCCCCCCTATGTACGCCCATGAATCAGTATCTTGAATATTCCTTAGCAACTATAATAACGACTACGAAGAATTTCATTACTTATCCACTTAGTCTATAAAAATGGGATGGAAAGCATTGCAAAACACTGTTGTACTGAGTACACTAACATTTAAGGAGACAATGAACAATAATGAATTAATCATCTTAAGAAGGTTTAAACTAATAAGACAATTTTCAGGTGCTTTTTAAAAGCCGTACAGATGTTTCGTCCTTGTGTTGCTGTTATAACGAGCTTCTGTAAATAGTAATTTAATCAGTAGAGTATATTGTGTTCTTCTTCTTCGTTTAGTTGATCAATTGTTTCAGTGTAATTAAAATTATCTTCACTTCTTTGTCGATGTGTTGTTTTAATGTATTCTGTTCTGTTTTAGTGTTTTATTCTGTTACTAAAAAGTTCAATTTGTGCTGTTTTGGCCATTCTCAAAGAGAATGTTACACCCCTGCACCACGGCGAGGTCACAGCACGCGCAGGGGATTGGCCAACAGGCAATTTGATCTGTGAATAAATATTGTTTAAACCAATTTCAGTACAGTTAAGTTAGTTTAGTCATTGTCACTTAGAAAGTTCAACTTAGTTCAATACATTTCGGTTAAGTTAGTTAAGTTTGTTCCATTCTGTTGGTTCAGTTACTTCACTTCAGTTTATTTCAGTTTTGTTCAGTCCAGTTCGTTTAGTCCAGTATAACTTAAATATGTTGAGTACAGTACAGCCAGTTTATTTGAGTCATGTTCAGTTTGTTCATTTCAGTTTAATTCAGTTAACTTAATGGAGAGATCAGTTCAGTGTGCTCTGGTTTCCCGTTTGTTTTGTCATGTTATGCTGTGTTCTATTCTGTTCTGTTTTCATTTGTTCTGAAATAATACCGGCCACGGTGGCGTCGTGATTAGCCATAGGTCTACAGGCTGGTAGGTACTGGGTTCGGATCCAAGTCGAGGCATGGGATTTTTAATCCAGATACCGACTCCAAACCCTGAGTGAGTGCTCCGTAAGGCTCAATGGGTAGGTGTAAACCATTTGCACCGACCAGTGATCCATAACTGGTTCAACAAAGGCCATGGTTTGTGCTATCCTGCCTGTGGGAAGCGCAAATAAAAGATCCCTTGCTGCTAATCGGAAAGAGTAGCCCATGTACCATGTAGTGGCGACAGCGGGTTTCCTCTCAAAATCTGTGTGGTCCTTAACCATATGTCTGACGCCATATAACCGTAAATAAAATGTGTTGAGTGCGTCGTTAAATAAAATATTTCTTTCTTTCTTTCTTTGTTCTGAAATACAACAATGTCCTTAACCACCCTGAACAAAATATTACTATTAACCCATTTGTATTATTATATATTTTATATATATATATCAGTGTTACATTAAGCGCGGTGTTTGATCTATGTGTTTAAATAGGAGTGATCACAGTAACATCATGTTTAATGACACACTGGCGTCAAATGATAATGCTTCGTTAGTAGTGTATCGATTTATGTAAACATTGAATGTTGTAAAACACTTTACGCGCTAAACGAGTACTGTGAGCACTGTAAGTAGTACTAAACCAATAACGGAAGTCTGGGTCAAAGTTCGAGGTGCACCAAACTTTTGATAGAGCAGTTAATACCACAATTCCTATGATTGGTGATAAATGTGTGTGTTGGTTGTAAAATCAAATTAGTTTCATCTAGGCAAAAAATGCAATTTTATTTCATCTAGTACCACTGTGTCAAGTAGCCTTGTGCTTGAAAAATGTATGGGGTACCTGTAAAACAAAGTACTTAGATTTTGTGCGAAACTAGAGCAGCTTGACCGCCATTTGTTCTGATTCACTTTAAGGGTGAGGGGTGTTTATGGCGATTGATACGCTAGGTAGGAGTTTTAGCCACATATACTACTAATACTATTGTCGTTTGTGGAATTTAATTTGGTAGTATACACTCTATAATCGTAGCATTAGCCGTGTTGTATACTTTTATCACTGCACTGCGAGATCGCAAAGTTGCGAAAGTTTAATGAATTAGGTCCCTGACCAAGAAAGGAACCCATATTGAACATTCATTAAAAACCTATTTTTCATATTCATTGCGAATGTGCCAAAATAGTGTGTGTGTGTGGGGGGGGGGGGGGGGGGGGGGGGAGGGATGGCTAAAGGCCATATACTATATATTACGCTGATCTAAACTGCCGACTACATTTCTAGGAAGATAACACCCTTGACTGGCCCATTGGGCTATTTCTCGTTCCAGCCAGTGCACCACGACTGGTATGTCAAAGGCCGTGGTATGTACTATCCTGTCTGTGGGATGGTGCTTATAAAAGAACCCTTGCTGCTAATCGGAAAGAGTAGCCCATGAAATGGCGGCAGCGGGTTTCCTCTCTCAATATCTGTGTGGTCCTTAACCATATGTCTGACGCAATATAACCGTAAATAAAATGTGTTGAGTGCGTCGTTAAATAAAACATGTCTTTCTTTCTTTCCATTGACTGGTATATCAGACGCTGAAGTCCTTTCGTACAGGTCTTTTCGTACCACCACCATCAACTAAGGGACCGTAACAAAAGTATATTGAAGCCAGAGAGACTAAGTCACTTAGTCTTGATTCTGACCCCCCACCCCCCTCAAAAAGACTAAATGGGCAGTTGACTTTGGCTTCATCCAAATTGACGTTACAGAACAAGGTTTGGAAAAGACCAAAGGAAGACAGTAGTAATATAAAAGATACAAACAGTATTTATTCATGAATGCACATAGTGAAACAATGTTTTTAAACAGTGATATGAGGGCAACCAAGGCACTTTGAAAGGTTTTGTAACTATTAAACTCTACCCATTCGTATCTTTCATCAGACGCCAATGACATAAGCTCCAAGTTGGCCTATTTCTCAAGTCATATTTTCCAGCAATTTAAGATAATTTATGCTTCTTTTCTCTTCTTTTTTGCTGTTACAATTGCCGTTTTTCGGCTCTATTCCAGCGCTTGATGTGCAAGGTAGAGATTTTTTTAAACAACTTGTATTGTTGTTAATATCTTGATGCAGAGTTGAGTTGTTCCTGTCAAGTCTCTTTTTGTTAATTAGAAGTTACAATATATCGTGAAATGTTTTAATGCGCTGTTTATTGGGAGAAAATATCACACCCACCCGCGACACGACGCCACACGCAAATTTCGATAAGTGAAAAAAAGAGAAGTGACTCTTATTAAAGAAAATCATCCTAAACACGCTCAAGATGTATAACAACAATTGTTTGTTTGTTTTTTGTTTTGTTTGTTTCATTACTTTATTATTTATTAGTGTTACACATGATTGCCAAACCACTTGTTACACATGATTGCCAAACCACTTGTCATACTAAGAGAGCTAACTCTTTACGATCGTTACAACGGCAAGACCTGTGTGGTACCAACATGGCCGTTATAACGAGAGTTGACTGTAATACACACCTAGCCACCTTGATATCCTGGTTTGCATGGGCAGTAGGTCGACAATGAAATACCTTCGCCAGTGTTTTGAAGCCTTTTGGGTTGTGTTTGTATGATGATTTTCAAGTTCAAAGCAAGTGAAAGTGATAAAAAGACTAAATGGAGATGTTGAAATCGTAAAAAACCCCCCCCCCCCCCCCCCCCCCCCCCCCAGACTAAGTGACTTAGTCTCTCTGGCTTCAATATACTTTTGTTACGATCCCTAAATGGTTCGATCCAAATAATAATTCCTTACAATGAAAAACCCGCAATAATTTGTTACATTCACAATCGTAAGTGTTATGAATATTAATAACAATAAGCTTGCCCATTTGGCTTTCATTCTGTAACAGCAGATTCGAATCCTGTTTTTATACTGTCTCCCATAGGGTAATCGACTATTCGTTTAATTCTTTAACAGCATATTCCTGTCATGGGTTACTATACTATCTCTTTTTGGGTGATGGACTATTTTGTTTTATTCCGTAATAGTAGATTGTGATCGTGTTTTTTAATGTTTTAAATATATGTTTGTTTGGTGATCAATGCATCGTCTAGGGGTATAAGACACAGCATTCTATCAAGTAACGGTGCACTGTCCCAAAGGTTTAAAATTCGTTTGCATACTGGTTTGATCATTACTGCATGGTCAAGTGATCCAAGTTGCAACTTTCTTTTATAACTACTGTGGCAAATGCTTTGGGTTCGAATTCCAGCCTAGACGTTAAAACATTCAACAATTTAATAATAGTTTGATTTTGTTTAACTAAAGCACATTGATTTATTAATGATCGATTATTGGATGTCAAACACTTGTTAATTTTGACATATAGTCTTAGAGAGGAAACCCGCTACATGTTTCCATTAGTAGCAAACGATCTTTTATATGCACCATCCCACAGACAGGATAGTACACACTACAGTATTTGATGTATCAGTTGTGGTGCAGTGGCTGGAACGAGAAATAGTCCAATGGGCCCATCATTACGTAATTTAAATTCAGTCGTGATTAGATCCAGCCATATATATGTTGTGATAGTATATAATATATAAAATAAATGTTTAAACCAGTGGAAGTCCTACTTCCACCCCACTCACTACCACTACAACCACAATCAATTATTTTATATGTTTCAATTTGTCATATATATGGCACGCTTCTTCTAGTCGGTTTGTGAAATGACTGAAATAATTAGGCAATTTGTAAACTGCCAGAATTAATCAATCAGTTTGCAAATGACTGAACATTTCACTCAGTTTACAAATTGACTGATTTTAGACATTAATTGTAACATATGTTCTGTGGGTTTGTGATGTCTAGTTTCTCGCTCCAGCCAGTGCACCACGACTGGTACATCAAAGGCCGTGGTATGTGTTATCCTGTCTACGGAATGGTGCATATAAAAGATACCTTGCTGCTAATCGAAAAGAGTACCCCATGAAGTGACGACAGCGGGTTTCCTCCCTCAATATCTGTGTGGTCCTTAACTATATGTCCGACGCCATATAACCGTAAATAAAATGTGTTGAGTGTGTCGTTAAATAAACCATTTCCATTTCCTTGTAACAATAGGAATCAATTATTGTTTGTATAGACAGTGTTCGCAAGTCCTGATAGTTATCGATCAATGTAGTCAGGGAAATACTACTGTCGTGATCTTAGGTTGAACATCCCACATGACAGACAGAAGTCATCACTAGGATGACCAGACTAGGTCGTGTTAGGCTTTGTCAGTCATGCGCTGAAATTGTTACGGCATTAGTGACACGGTATACTACCTACAAGTGGACATTTCTTCGTATGTTGAATTGAAAATGTTATAATGTTTTCTTATTTGTAAATTAATTTGAAAACAAAATTTAAAAAGGAAAGAAAACCCAAATACTTTGGATAAAACAACGATGTGAGCTTGCAGAAAAGTGTAAAGGTTAATTTAGTGGCAACAATAAATATGATGATCTTTTGCTTTCAAATCGATATTCAAAAGTGTTTTTTTTCTCCATAACTTTAATTGGAATATCTTTCTTGAAGAAAGCACTTTGAAAGGAATAGTACCGTTCTGAGAACAGTAAGGAAAAACAGGGTTAAAAATGACGCAACCAACTGTGAAATCCGCCGAAATTTCGACCCTTGACCTGCTTCGGGACTTTGCGGAAAAAACGAGTATGCACGGAGCCGGCCGAGTGGTGGGTAAGGGTGGAATCTCGAGGAAACTGGCTTGGCTTCTCATTGTTCTCACGGGATTTGGTAAGTTGCTTTCTACACCGTATTTAAATGTACTATATTAATAAGGATTAATAATTTTAAATGTCTATAAACCCACCCACCCCAACATATACACACAAAAAAGATAAAAAGTTTGTTTTATTTAACGACACCACTAGAGCACATTGATTTATTAATCATCGGCTATTGGATGTCAAACATTTGGTAATTTTGACATATATTATTGTCTTGGAGAGGAAATCCGCTACATTTTTCCATTAGTAGCAAAGGATCTTTTATATGCTCCATTCCACTGAGAGGACAGCACATACCACGGCCTTTGATTTGCCAGTCGTGGTGCACTGGATAGAAGAGAAATACACACACACACAAAGTCAGCGTACAACGGAAATTATAGCAAACAAGTTCAATAAAAAATAATGTTGAATGTGACACCGATTTAAGATGTTTTTGTAGTACTAACTTTCGCTGTGTAGATTTATTTGCTGCGGAATTATTTGTAACAATTTACGCATGACGTAAACATACATTTAAATAATGTATTTTTAAATAAATTAAATAAAAATAAAAACACATACGAAATCAATTATTTAATTTTATGCGTGATGGGTGGTAAAGTATTTCCCTTAATTCCTCTCACCCAATCCCACCCCATATGACTAAATATGTCACATTTATACGGCACTATGGTTTTGTGTTCTAAACGACACAAGCAGTCATTAAGACTAGATCTTGAATTGCTCGAGATGCGATAATAACACCGTCAAACTTCAATAACACCGCTGCACGAACCCGTAATGTAACCCGAGGTTTCAATACCTGCCAAGTGCGTTGTAAATCAGAGAATAGTGCAAGCAACAGGTGCCATACCAGGGTTGAAAATTAACATGAAAACCAGGGTCGACAGCAGGGCCAGTTGAAGAAAAATCTTACTGGCCTTTCTCAAATTCAACTAGCCCTCCAATTATCACATTGAAATTTAACTGCAGTGTTTTTTTGTTGAATAATAACCGTTAAAAGAAAACCAATGAATTGAAATTTAACTTCATAATGAATAAAGTAAAAATTAATATAAAAACATGTTAAGTTTTAAAGGGACATTCCTGACTTTGCTGCAATGTTTAAGATGTTATCGACTAACAAAGACTTTTTAACGATTGTAATTACATATCAAATATATTTTTCTGCATAAAATTTTAGTGGCTGTATATTAAACGTGTTTATGATAGTACTAATATTTGTACTAGGTTAAATTTAATTTTATTTCCAAAAAACGCTCGTCTGCGCCGGGCATTAATAATATTAAGACGATCAGAAACACATTAAATATACAGAAATTGATATTCTAAACCAGAAAATATATTTAAAATGTAAGTTTAATCGTAGAAATATTTTATTAGTCGGAAACATCTTACAATGCAGCAAACTCAGGAATGTCCCTTTAAACCCATACCAACTCAAATAAAAAAAATTTAAAAAAGAAATCCAGTATAAATAAACATGTTTCTTTACAAAGTACCATTAAATTAAACATATTTTAAAATCTCATTTTCAATACAGGGTAAAAGATAATGCAGTAGAAACAGACTAAATGTAGAACTGTGCGTGCTTTAGTAAACTAGTTTGGGAGTGGCAGTCCTCTTTGCGGCGATGCAAGAGGGATGGAATAAACTTTGTGGTGATACAAGAGGGGTGAAATTCCCAACAAATGATTTCCTCGGGAGTGGCTGTTCTCCTAGATAGAGATCCATGGAATCATCCACTGTTTTGCCAAATGCCCATTTGACTCTGCTTTGTGCAGGGATACGGTCCTGATCATGTATTACGGTGGTGTCATTCAGATTACCTTGGATGTTCCATCAATTGCCTTCAAACTTGTATCACAAAAAAAAAAGAGTTAACCTATGCAGTTTGATGGTTATTTGTATAGAATTTTTGTTTTAATTTACACTGTACTTTTACCTACAATAAAATGTTCTTTGAGACGGTATGGGTTTAAAACTTAATAAATTAATATGTTTTTTTAAAAATTAATTTGATCGTTATTTATTATGTTGGCGCTGTCAAAATATAGAACCTGTAATAGGTCTTCTGCTGCTAGATCTATAGTTGGCGCCAATATAGACGCGGTGTGTTTTGTTACATTCGATTCAGTGTCGGTGTTCCTTTTTTAACTAGTACCATACTCGCCAGACACTAAAATCAACGGTCGCCCAACGGATTACCTTTGTAAAATGCTTAGTCGCCCTTAGCTAATAAAGGTCGCCACGGGTGACTGCTAATTTTCAACCCTGCCATACCAGCAACACAAAACTACCACCATCTTCGTTTTGGAGGTTACCATCTTCACAGTGCAGCACCGACACAGGTTCAGAACCCGATAAAATGAGTCGTTTTTGTTAAGAATTTACTATTATTGGAAATAAAACTGTTACAGTTAAAACAAAAAGATGGCCACCTGACGGATGACATACCTTTGTATAATTAATATTTATTACATTATTAAATTAACATATGGGCCATCGGGAAACTGTTAACTTCTAAACATGTTTCAGTTGTGTGTGTGTGTGTGTGTGTGTGTGTGTGTGTTGTATGTGTGAGTGCGTGTTGTGTTGTGTTGTATTTTGTGTGGTGTGTTGTATTTTGTGTTGCGTTGTGTTGTGTTGTAAAATCCTCTATACCGCATCAAGTTCGCTTTTAACGGGTGTCCGGTTTATTACGATATTTATAAAGGGGCCGTGAAATTATAGGGAATTATAGTTTTAGAGGTTCTAACTTTATACACAGTTATGTGTATTTTGAGTGTGGTTGTTTCGTTAGTGGCTAACAGTAGATTTCTCGTGCGACACAAACACCACAAATAGCGTCATTCCATGCAAATCCTGAATACCAATGTGATGGTCATCGCTAAATCACGGCCACCGGTCACTACTCGATTACAGACAGACCAAAGATGTCTTACCCTTTACACGTTAATGTTCATTTTATGCATTGCTTCTTCTAATTGCTCAGTGTACGTTCGTTCTTCGCGAACTCGGGGTCGCCCTTTAGTTCGTGATTCTAATGGTTCATTTAAAGGCAAATATAAAGTTAAACCAATTGAATCCAAGTCTGGAGACTACGTTAGTCAATCATTAAGAGCTTGTATTTTGGTCTTATTAGACTGATCATATTTATTGTGATATGATATATCGTCATACCATATTAGACATATATCACACACATATATAAAGCGTTAAACCAGATAAAAATTATGTATGTTGTGTTATGTTGTTACGTTACGTTACGTTACGTTACGTTACGTTACGTTGCGTTATGTTATTATGTTATGTTATGTTATGTTATGTCATGTTTTGTTATGTTTTGTTTCGTTATGTTTTGTTATGCTGTTGTTATGTCACTGTCATTTTATGTGTTATGTTATGTTATGTTATGTAAGTTATGTTATGTTATGTATGTATGTTATATTGTGTTGTGTTATGTTATGCAAGTTATGTTATGTTATGTAATGTAATATAATGCTATGCTATGCTATGCTATGCTATGCTATGCTATGCTCTGCTATGCTCTGCTATGCTATGCTATTCTATGCTATTCTACGCTATTCTACGCTACGCTATGCTATGCTATGCTATTCTACGCTACGCTATGCTATGCTATGCTATTCTACGCTACGCTATGTTATGCTATGCTATGCTATTCTACGCTAAGCTATGCTATGCTATGCTATGCTATTATACGCTACGCTATGCTATGCTATGCTATGACATTCTACGCTACGCTATGCTATGCTATGCTATGTATGTATGTATGTGTAATATGTAATAGGACCTGAACTAATTTATTAACCGTGAATCGGTACACTCCTGTATCGACTGGTTCTCTTTTTGTAAAACAGGTTCGTTCATGGGGGAATACGTTGTAATAGTAATGGAACATTATCACACACGTGCGTCAAACAACAGTATAAATAAATGAAATCAATAAGTAAATAAATTGCAGATATAACTTGACATGTCATTCCAACAAAATTGTATAATAAACCCGCTAAAAATCGAGAGAGAGAGAGGGGGGGGGGGGGGGGGTTTTAGGATAGAGAGAAAGAGGGGAGAGATGGTGAACGAGATGGAAGAGAGAGAGAGAGAGAGAGAGAGAGAGAGAGAGAGAGAGGGGGGGGGAAACGAATATTTGCTTAACGATATCTCAGCACAGTTTAACATTATAACTATTGTGTTTATTTCGACTTAAACAGCGAGAGAGGAAACCCGCTCCTGCCGCATAAACTACTCGTACAAAACAACAGCATGCACGTCATCACAGACAGGCTTGTGTTAATGTTAACGGTAATGTTTAGATAAACCCCATCACATAAATATTTTCAGTTACAAATGTTCCTCACCCCCCCCCCCCCCCCCACCCCCTCCCCACACCACCCCGTAATGGCTCCGGAACGCATGTATCACGTCCTGTGAACAAGTACACTACTGTATCGACTCTCCTGCTATTTGTAGAGCAGACTAGCCCGTGGGGAATCGGTAAACACATTAATGGAACATTATCACACACATAATTATATATATCACATATGTAGACCAGCAGAATAAATAAATAAATAAATAAACAAATAAATAAAAATAAAATAAATAAATGAATAAACAAATAAATCAATACCTAAACAAAAACACATGTTACATGAAGTCTAACACTAAAACAAATTCAAGTCATCCCACGTACGACGGTGATAACGTTTCACAATGACCTAGCATAAGAATATTTATCACTTTGCTGTCTGAGCTGTGAGTGAGTGCATCTACATACGTCCGTTTAAATATCCACTGAACTCTGTCTTATACTGATTTAGATTTATCTAACCAGACTCTGGAGTAGCAATATGCGTACGAGTTGTCTCTCCCCCCCCCCCCCCCCCCAGTTCTGGAGCAAAACCTAAAATTCGGGCAAAAATTATACAGATATTCGGTCCGAATGTGCAAACCTGAGACCTTTTTTACTGTGTAGTTTCATCATTCTACCCTCAACATTATTTGTAATCCATGTAAAAATGCGTAGCGATGAGTTTGCAACCCTATATAGCTGTTTGGTAGTATGATGCTAATATATATGAATAAATGTTGTTATCCAGAATCGGGCATTTTCGTTTAATTCGGGCAAAAACCAGCCTGTCCCCCTACAAAAATGAGAGTCCGTACGCTTATGGGAATGGCAGTCTTCATACAGACTAGGGGGCTGAATACAGCTTAGTCAGTAAAGCACTCGCCTGAGGAGCTTGGGTCGTGGGATCAAATCTCTTCGGCAGAGCCATTGGGGTTTTCCTAGTCCCAACCAATGCCTCGTGCAACTGATATATCAAAGGTCGCAGCATGTGATGTTTTGTCTGTGGGAAAGATCGCTTACTACTAACGAAAAGATGTAGCGGATATGAATCACAGGTGTGTGGCACGGATAACCAAAAATAAAGCACTTGTCTCGGTTGGAGAGACAAGGATTGGGATGTGGAGGTGGACAGAAAATACGTTGAGAGATAGAAAGAGTCCCTAGATCGGGAAAGATTATTTGAAATTCAATGGAAAGAAAGAACAGTGAGATAAAAAAAAGAGGTTTTATTTGCATTTGAAAAAGACTCCACATTCATGGAAACCAAGAAACAACAACAGCAACAACGACAAAATCAAATACAACAATACCCCCCCCCCCTCTCATCTCCAAAAAAATCCCACAACAAAACAAACTCCCCACCAAAAACAACAAAACACAAACAAACAAATTAACAAACAAAACAAACAAACAAACAAAACCTCAACAACAATGACGACTGAAACAATGAACAAAACAAAAACCCAAACCCAAAACAACAACAACTAAAACAAAATTAGGACAAAACAAAAAACAAAACAAACAAAACTATACAAAAAATTATATTGTCTATTCTACATATGTGAATACTAAAATTGTCAAGAGTTTCTACCTATATTTTTCATTGAGAACATTTTATTTACGAAAATCCCTTGTGACTAATTTTCAGTTAGGTTCCTGTAA
Source organism: Gigantopelta aegis (assembly GCF_016097555.1). Taxonomy (NCBI): domain Eukaryota; kingdom Metazoa; phylum Mollusca; class Gastropoda; order Neomphalida; family Peltospiridae; genus Gigantopelta; species Gigantopelta aegis. The sequence goes on from NC_054702.1 coordinate 18,082,974, forward strand.
CGTTATATACCAACAGTAATTCGAATAGTAAACGTGTGTGTTACACCTTTGTTTACACCGTTTTAATTTCCTCACACTAATATCATCAAGGCTCAGCCGACAATGTGATTAGATCCCGGTAATGGATTTTCCATTATAAAACATTTTTATTTTTTTTATCCGGAGAATACCAATCTCACATGCTTCTCTCACGCAATGAGCGTTATGGCTAAGCTTCACTGTAGATAATTATATATACTGTTAAAAACATTCATTTACTTGCTTCCATTAATATCTTAGTTTTAAACGAGTGATTCCACAATGGATGTGAATGAGAGCGATGGGATTTATCATGTGTCAGGTTGTCGTGTCACCGTAGACTGTTATCCGTGTTAGGTGCGTTAGAGCCTTAAAGGGATATTCCTGAGTTTGCTGCACTGTAAGATGTTTCCGACTATTAAAATAGTTCTACGATTAAACTTACATATTAAATATATTTTCTTGTTTAGAATATCAGTGTCTGTATATTCAATGTGTTTCTGGTTGTCTTAATATTTGTAAGAAGCCCAAACTGGATTTTGTCTTCAAATAATTTCGTACGTACGAAAAAATATGTTTTCGGAAATAAAATGAAAACTAACCTAGTACAAATATTAGAACGATCAGAAAAACGTTTAATACACAGCCACTAATATTCTAAACAAAAAAATATATTTAATATGTAAGTTTAATCGTAGAACTATTTTAATAGTCGGAAACATCTTACAGTGCAGCAAACTCAGGAATATCCCTTTAAGGCTCTAACGCACCTAACACGGATAACAGTCTACGGTGACACGACAGCCTGACACATGATAAATCCCATCGCTCTCATTCACATCCTCTTTCATTCATTTTTATTTATATTTATATCCGTACCTACTTCAGCCATGTAGGCTGTCTGTCCAGGACAGTGGATTAGTCGTTAGTCGTTAATGGTTAGTGGGAAAGAAGTCGATGTAGTGGCCGTACACCTATGGCACCCATTGAGTTGTTAAACTCGCTCTGGTTGAGAGCCGTAACCAGGATGCGAACCCAGTATCTACAAATCTAAAGTCCAATGGCTTAACCACTGTACCAGCGAAGCCGGTAGCGAACAACAGCTTAACTGAATCGAATCGCAACAGTATTCTCTTTTCCAAATCCATGTATAGTTCAAACTCGTCCACTCTGGGCACTCTGACTTCTCCCGTCAAAGATGGGAAGGGGGGGGGGGGGGGGGGGGGAAGAAAGGCAAGTTTGACGTGGGTTGAAGTTAAAAGCAATAAAAAAATTAGTACATAAACTATAATACGTCCCATCATTCTATATTAATGTTGGGGGGTTTTGTGTATTTTTTGTAAATAATTTCAGTTTGGTTTGACGTAAGAAGAATAGTAAAAGTGTTTTTGAAAGAACCAAAAAAACAAACAATTGTGTCCAATTTAGAAAACAATCGTCTCAAAAATAAATAAACTTCTAATAAATTCCATAGTATGAAACAAAAAGGCGTTCCCCGTAGGACGGGCTATAAATCAATATGCCCAGACCGGATGTAAAAATTAATGCCAAAAATAAAGTTTGACTTCTTTATCAAAAAAATTTCAGTTGGATTTGAGCAATTTAGGCGGGCCGCCAAACTGAAGCGTTTCGGACTAAAGCTATTTACGAAAAAAAAAAAAAAAAAAAAAAAAAAATATATAAATAAATTTTCAATAGGTGACCTAAAGTCCAATGATATTAAACAAGGGGAAAGGTTCGAATAAGCTGGCATGGCCCTTGCGTGCCTAATAAGGAAACAACGGCTGATTAGGTTCGTACTGCGGTAAGAACTTGTGGAATATAGAAGCGAAGCTGAACAGCCAGCCGACTGTACATAGTCGTCCTCAAGAACCAGTAACAGGATCTTATGAATGATAGGGTTGTCTGTGGTCTTCAACAATCTCCCCTACCGGTGTAATTTATGAATGGTAGTGCTGCCCATAATCTTCAAGAAAGGCCCCTGGCAGGAAGTTTATAAATGGTAGGGTAGTCTACGGACTTCAACAGCCGTCCTTTGCTGGTAAGTCTGTGAATGGTAGGGTAGTCCATGAATGGTAGGGTAGTCCATGGACTTCAACAGCCGTTCCTTGCTGGTTAGTCTATGAATGGTAGGGTAGTCCATGGACTTCAACAGCCGTTCCTTGCCGGTTAGTCTATGAATTGTAGGGTAGTCCATGGCCTTCAACAGCCGTTCCTTGCCGGTTAGTCTATGAATGGTAGGGTAGTCCATGGCCTTCAACAGTCGTCCCTTGCCAGGAAGTCCCTTATCGTTTCGCTATGACGATGAGCTCGCCCTTGACATGGTGTATGGTAAACTGGCCCATCGGTGAGTGTAGGTGATTCCAGGAATACCTACATGTATGGAACGAGGTCTAGCTGCTCGTAGGTTCCCATAATGCCAAGTCCAAGTCCATGATCATATGCCACTAGAGTTTCGAGCATGTCTGTCCCGGGTCCCGTCTTTGGATAGCCAATGACCTGACTCAGGACAGAAAAATCCCATAATATACAGCCTGTACTTGGTCTTCATTTTGTCACAGGGAATGGACCAAGAGGAGATCTGGTCGTCCTTATCCGTAGGAGGTTTTTCTTCTCCGCATTGTCATCACCGCCTTTTGGGGTAAGAGCCCGCTGTACTGCGGCAGAAGGTTTTGGACTGGTCCACATGATATAATCATCGTAGGTAATCCTTGTAACTCCCAATGACGGCGCTGGTCCTGGCATAAGGGAATGACTGCGCAGGACATCCTTGCACAAGGCGGCGAAGCAGAGGGGACCGCCACTGGTTGTTGAGCCACTAATTTAGTCCCCCCCCCCCCCCCGAACTATCACTGACGAAGGACTCCTCGGATGAGGCGATGACGCTGAAGGGACCGCCGCCGGCAGTGGGGCCACCGGCTTTGATATCCTGAATCGCCCATGGTGAACATTCCCTTCTGTTTGACCTGGCCTCTCTACTCTGTCATATCCTGTGACCATAGATAAGAGTGACACTTGCTCTTGCTCAAGCAATGCTCTTGTATACTTGAAGGCGTCGCCGTATACCATGTGACCTTGGTGATACTTCAGTACCAGAAGTGGCCTGTGTCAACGCTGGTCACCATAAAGTACAACAAAGAACTTGTTTCCCGCAGTGATATTAGTTGCTCTTGCTCAAGCCATGCTCTTGTATACTTGAAGGCGTCGCCGTATACCACGTGACCTTGGTGATACTACAATATCAGAAGTGGCCGGTTTCAACGCTGGTTACCATAGAGTACAACAAAGAACTGCTGTTTCCTGCGGTGACTATCTGCAATATCAACCCGCTCAGACGATCAGCACTCAGCAGCGAGTACCTGAGAGAAATAGAACAAATCATCAGAGAGAAGGTAATATATGTACACCCCTTTGGCTTTGTCTTGTACAGAGCTACATACCAGACGACAGCACTATCGTTTTCCTTCATGTTTTACGTTCCTACTAATAAACTAGCTACACATAAAATCTATGCAGATGCTTCCCATGTTAAACGAATCAGTGAAATTGTTACTACAAGGACAGTAGCTCATGGTCAGTGCGGCTTTACAGGGACATACCCTAGTTTCAACCCGTGAAAATTAACACTATGTTTAGTTAATCTACAAACCTGTAACCTGGATACAGTTACAATTGAGTAAAACATGAGTCTGTGACTTTGAAATGGTGAAATACCCTCTAAAAATAGACTAAAACTCGACTCCATAACTGATACTTCAGACGCACGTGCGTTTTTTAAAATACGAGAAATTCATTTTGTGATAAGGGGGGGGGGGGGGGGGGGGGGGTACGTGTGAAATTATTACAAGGTACAATCTATAGTCCGTCCCATCATTCTCTTAAAATATTTTTTTTGTAAATAACTTCAGTTTGTTTTCGTTTGAAGAAATTTAAAAGTGTTTTGGAAATAACAGAAAAATACTATTTTTGTGTTCAATCGACAAATCAATCGGCTCAGAAATAAATAACGTGTAGTAAATTGCATTGTATGAAAAACCGCTTTCACTGTGGGACGGACTATAGTTTGGGTTATTTTATGACATCCTTTATTTTTGTGAGCTTCACAGTTTGTGGTCTTGTTAAAGAAAACCCCACATTTCGTTGGACACTTAAAGGCATATTTTCACAGACCACTGACCTATTACATGACCTAACAAAGTATTATTTAAAAATATATATATTTGATTTGTCCCTGAATGTACTTTATTTAACCGTCTATTTTTTTTATTTAACCGTCTATGTAACCACCATACTCCACTTATTAATGGTATTTTGTAAAAATAACTGAATTATGGCAATTGTCCATAATTAAAAAACTAACATTGCTGAGAGGTTTAACATGGATTTCACTTCATCATGGTTCAGTTAAAGTGATGCAATAACTAGATTTGGTCTGTAAAAATTAATGTAATTTTGATTTATTATTAATTTTTAGAGAAATAAGGTTCTTAAATCTGTGACAGTATGCCTTTAACTTCGTGGATCACAAAGGCAGTATCATTAATTTGTATTATATGTATGCATGTTTCTTAAACTCACTGACTGCACTAGTCCACGAATTACACAAATATACCATCATGTCAGATCAAACATGATTTCACAGTACCACAAATATTAGAACGACCAGAAACAGCTTGTATTTATGGCACAGATATTCTCCAAAGTGGTGAAGTTTCATAGGGCACGAGGTTTAAATACTAACCACTTGTCTCGTTAATCCAGTCTTTCTGATAACTATAAACCGTTTGAATAAAAAATAATCTATTAACAGACATGCAACTATAATGAATAACGTTAAAACTAATGTTTGTGTGTGTGTGTGGGGGGGGGGGGGGGGGGGGGGCAAAACATCTCAGTAAAAATAAAAAAGTTTCTAAAGAAATTGCCATCAAATTCCATTGGTAGAATCTCTTCTTCTTTTTTTTATAGATAAAACGATAAAAGCAACTCGTTAAAGAGCCAAAGTAAAGCAATTGCACCCGTAGTTATGCCTTTAGTCCCCGTATATTGCATTATCGATTACTAGTAACAATACAGGTGAAACTGTCTACCTTGGCTATTCCAGCATTTTGTCTTCATCTCTGTATTAAAAATGAGATTCAATCTACACAATTTCATTGTAATTTATTAAGAAACCTTTTTATTTACGAAGAATGTTTTTTTTAACTAAAACAGTATTAAGGGAGATGGTCTGGATTTAAAAGTGAATTAATATGTTTGTTTTGGGGTGGGTTTTTTTAAAAAAGCTTTAACATTGTTCATTATAGACTTAAATAATGCCAATTCATAATGCCAATTCATAATGCCAATTCACGCAAATAAGCTGTTATACCATTATTTTTGTAAACTAATAATAATAATGATTTCGTGAATGTCAGAACAACTCAAACGAGACGGAGACTAGCACCGATGAACAGCAAAACTTCGACGAATACTCGGACGACTTCGAGATAACGAAGTCCATTCAGCAGATCATGGCCACCATGAAAGACAACGCGAGGGCGAAACTGGGCTACAGCATGGATCACATGCTGCTGAACTGCGAGTTCCAAGGTCTGCCTTGTGTTCCAGGGTAAGAACCATCGTCCATAAAGGGGTAAGAAGGGGTGATGGGGGTGGATTTGTAAGAGTGAGGGGACAGTCGGTTAATATCCCCCGAGCTTCTATCTCAAATACAGCCTCATATCTAGTAGTCCAAAACTGTAGCTAGATGCGGGTTTTTTTTGTTTGTTGTGTGTTATTTTTCATATTACCATCATCAATAAATGAATAAAGTTTGTTTTGTTTAACGACACCACTAGAGCACATTGATTATTAATCATCGGCTATTGGACATCAAACATATGGTCATTTTGACACAGTCATAGAGAGGAAACCTGCTACATGTTTCCATTACTAGCTAGGGATCTTTTATATGCACCATCCCACAGACAGGATAGCACATACCACGACCTTTGATATACCAGTTGTGGTGCACTGGCTGTGACGAGAAATAGCCCAATGGGCCCACCTACAGGGATCCTAATGGGTCAAAACGGGGATCGACCCCAGACCGACCGCGCATCAAGCGGGCGCTTCACCACTGGGCTACGTCCCGCACCTATCATCTTCAGTGTTTAAAACTGATTGTATTCATTTTGTGGAACAGTTATTCACAAGTTGTGCATTCACTTCCAATACAATTCCGCACCTATCATCTTCAGTGTTTAAAACTGATTGTATTCATTTTGTGGAACAGTTATTCACAAGTTGTGCATTCACTTCCAATACAATTCCGCACCTATCATCTTCAGTGTTTAAAACTGATTGTATTCATTTTGTGGAACAGTTATTCACAAGTTGTGCATTCACTTCCAATACAATTCCGCACCTATCATCTTCAGTGTTTAAAACTGATTGTATTCATTTTGTGGAACAGTTATTCACACGTTGTGCATTCACTTCCAATACAATTCCGCACCTATCATCTTCAGTGTTTAAAACTGATTGTATTCATTTTGTGGAACAGTTATTCACAAGTTGTGCATTCACTTCCAATACAATTCCGCACCTATCATCTTCAGTGTTTAAAACTGATTGTATTCATTTTGTGGAACAGTTATTCACAAGTTGTGCATTCACTTCCAATACAATTTCGCGATATGGGGCCTTGTCCTCTCCCCATTCATCATCTTTCAAATTTGCATGTCGCCCCGTAACACGCGTAAAAGGTGGAATCAACACTCAGAATAAGTGTAGATAACCCCTCCAATATCGATGCCCACCTGTATAAAATTCAGGTACGGTAAAGGGGCAGACAAATTAAAAAACAACTTTTGGTTTAGAAGTGTCTAGTTAAAGAATATTGTTTAAGATTCCAGGATGCATTTGATGCTAAAAATACAACAACAACGATTACCCCCTCCCCCAACAACAACATCAACAACAACAAAACTACACCACCCCAAACCCTCTCCCCAAATTAAAGGAACATTACTGACTTTGCTGCATTGTAAGATGTTTCCGACTAATAAAATATTTCTACGATTAAACTTACATATTAAATATATTTTCTTGTTTAGTATATCAGTGTCTGTATATTCAATGTGTTTCTGGTCGTCTTAATATTTGTAAGAAGCCCAAACTGCAGTTTGTTTTGCAAATAATTTCGTACGTACGAAAAAAATGTATTTTAGGAAATAAAATGAAATTAACCTAGTACAAATATTAAAACGATCAGAAACACGTTTAATATACAGCCACTAATAATTTATGCAGAAAAATATATTTGATATGTAATTACTATCGTTAAAAACTCTCTGTTAGTCGATAACATCTTAAAAATTGCAGCAAACTCAGGAATGTCCCTTTAATGATATAATGGAATCAAACATTAAGCCAACAATATATACAACAGCGCACTTGATTTGCGTTTCTTTTTGTATTTAATATAAACACATTACCGTCTAGCCTCTATCTGATTATTTCTGAGAAAACTCTTATATGTTGACTCCAGCTGAGACGGATCTAATAATCTGTCAAAGGGAGTATGCACAACGTGCTGAGTGCAATATCTGTACAAAATATATCAACGATGTACAACATGGATAATGTTGACATGGTGCAGAGTCGGGGGAAGGGGGCCGGGCGGTCCTTGGTTGTTCCGTATCTGTTGAATACGTACATGATAATTACAATTTTGTCGTTCAGAAACTTTACTCGATTCCACAATGGGGAGTTCGGCAACTGCTTCATGTTCAACCAGGAACCCGGGATGTGGTCGATGATAACCAAGACTGGGACGCAATATGGTAAGGAGGGCAAGCAATTCGTGTAGTTTGGCATGAGGCTCGTATATCCGTTCGGATACAAAACAACAACACGAAATACATTAGATTCAATGAGAAGAAGAAGAAGGAATGTTTTATTTAACAACGCACTCAGCACATTTTATTTACAGTTATATGGCGTCAGACATGGTTAAGGACAACACAGATAGAGAGATAGAAGAAACCCACTTCATGGGCTATTCTTTTCGGTTAGCAGCAAGGGATCTTTTATATGCACCATCCCACAGACAGGATAGTACATACCACGGCCTTTGTTACACCAGTTATGGAGCGCTGGCTGGAACGAGAAATAGCCCAATGGGGCCACTGACGGGGATCGATCCTAAACCGACCGCACATCCAGCGAGCGCTTTACCATTGGGCTACGTGCCACCCCCTAGTTTCAATGAGAGCGTCTAGATTGGACGCCTGCCATGCGTGCCATCCATAATAGCATGCGGCCAGCCGCAGTGAAATAATCCTATATGGTTATGCCCAAAACGCAAGACGCAGACGCATCAGACGAAACAATCGGACCGCACACACGCACCGCATCCAGTCTGTACGGGCCTTAACACTTCATATAACATAGATAGATTTTCTGTTTGTTTATTGAAGCTACTCATACAATTATATAGGCTCTAAACAATGAATAAATGAATACGATTTTGGAGCAGAACAAAAGCTGAAACGGCGGCACCTTTCAGTCCAGATGACAACAGTTCAAAACGTGTACAGAACTCCTTCTAATTAGGAGCGGAACAGACTCTTGATTTACACCGCTACATGACATTTAAAACTGAATTTGTTATTTGTTATTAGTGATTACTAGTTATTTAAATGTCTGGCCGTTTAAACAGTATCATTTCGTTTAAATATGTTTCGTTTAGACATTTACACTTTTTGTAAACATGACGGCCCTAGCCATAGTAGAATGAAGCTTATACCCAGCCGTTTGTTGTGTTATTGTTGTTTTTGTGGCGGGGTTTAGTTGTTTTTGTTATTTTTATTTCTTTGTTGTTGTTGTTGTTGGGGGCGGGTGGGGTGGGTGGGTTATGGTTTTGTTTGTTAATCTGTTAACTTGTTGAAACTTGTTAACCGTTGAGGATGGATACAACTATTTTAATTATGATTTCAAAAGTATTAATCAAATCTGCTGTCATTGTAATCGACGGTGAAGCCTACCTATCGTTATAGGTTTGACGTTGGAGATGTATGCGATGGTGGATGAGTATATCGCCGAGGTGGCCGACACCGTGGGCTTCAAGATCCTCATCCACAGCCAGTCCGTGATGCCGTTCCCAGAGGACGACGGCATCTCCATCAGCCCAGGCACGTCAACGTCCATTGGCATCAGCAAGGTAATCACGCTACACCGGCGATACCACGTGAACGATCAACAGAATTTTGCCTACTTAGAATTAAAACAATTCATTTCCTTCCTTCCTTCCTTCCTTCCTTCCTTCCTCTCTCTCTCTCTCTCTCTCTCTCTCTCTCTCTCTCTCTCTCTCTCTCTCTCTCTCTCTCTCTCTCTCTCTCTCTCTCTCGCTATTTCTTCTTCTTCTTCTTTGGTCCAAGGCAGACTTATATGGATTACTACGTGACTTGAAATATTCGCTGTTGCTCTTCAGCTAACGTCTGTCAACACATACCGTTTTGTAAACGTTTTAGGCAACATATTTTCGTTTGCTACATTTTCTGATTTATGATTACGTACTAGGTGTGCAGGAAATTATGCGTAGGTGGGGAAGGAGGCAATCTAGACTGTGGCGAGCAATGTTTCAAGGGGAGTTCGCGTCATGCTTTCCGAGAAATATACTTTTAAAACGAAAATTCGCTTGGTGCAGTAGAAGGGGTCGACTGTTTATTTTCTGTGCTGTTTAATACGTTAAAGGGACATACCTTTTTCTAAACACTAAGACATATTTTTGACTATTAGAGCCGTTTTTGATAACTGAAATCATACTCTGCTATAGATTTTATTGTTTAGATTATCAATTTACGTACATTCGAAGTGTTTTTGGTCATCCTGATATTTTTAATGTCACAAAATGCATTTCTTATATTTTTCAAAGTCACAGACTCGTGTTTCACTCAGTTGTAACTTTATCCAAATGTGTTACTTGTTTGTATATTAACTAAACTTAGTGCGCATTTCCATGGGCAGAAACTAGGGTCTGTCCCTTTAACAGCCGGGAAACCCGGCTTTAAAGGCGTCGTCACACGATACGAGTGCATCATACGAGAATAGCCGATTGCATAGCAACCGATTATTCGAATGAAATCGCAATGTCTGTCTTATCACAATCGACTATTCTCGTGGCTATTCTCGGACGAGGGACTTGTATCGAATGGTGTCTCTTTAACTACGTTCGGACTCTTTTGAATGTATAGTAAAAGAAATGACTTTATTTATGTGGACAGTTCCAGATGACACGCGCCCCTCCGCCGTACAGCTCGTGTGCCGTGTACAGCGACAACGACGAGCGGACCATCAACATGTTCAGCAGCATCCTCGACACCGTCCAGTATTCGTACAAGGTGAGACATCACTAGACGCTAGTTTTACCTGTCCTGGACGGTGGATCCGGTGAAAGTCGACACCTGTGCAGGACATTTTGCAGGGGGGGGGGGGGGGGTGTCGAGGTGTCTGGCGAAGCCCGATACCGCGAGCGCCGCAGGCGCGAAGCCCGTGGTGGGGGGTTTCGACCCCCAAACCAACCCCCCCCCCGCGCACGCGCCTGCTGTGCCCATGACAGGCGTGTGCTACAACAGCTTGTTCTGAATGTGCACGTTAAAACTTATAACCTGACCTGATCTCAGCGCTAGTGTCATTTGAATCTAAGTTAAAACCCCTCATGAGCAAAACCCCTCCCGGTCAAAACTCCCCTTGTAAACCTCCCTTTATACGTACATGATACAATAATAGCTACTATATATGGCCTTACACTGGACAGTCCTCCAAAACTACGACCACCGTGTAAATAGCCAGCCTACATTAGCCGAGGCTATACACACTTCCATGTCTATAGCCTCGGCTAAGGGGCCATTCAAATATTACGTAACGCTTGGGGGGGGGGGGGGGGGGATGCAAGTCCAAGCGTTATGTGGCGTTACAAGGGATGGGGGGGGGGGGTATTGAACAGCGTTACGTAACACAATTTTGTTTTCTCTTAAACGCGCCTGCCATGACAACAATATATAATGTAGGTTTTTAGAGGTAAATGTAAACCCAACATTTTTCTTTGTCAACCATGATGGTGATCAATTAAAATGGCGCAAGTGAAAACCCGCGGTTTTTTTCCCATCGTACAGCAAAACGTCACTTTAATACGTCATCGTAGTACACATGGGTATAAATGAACATTGCCACGTTGCTTTGTGTGTTGGGGGGGGGGGGGGGTATCTCCGAGCGTTACGTAATATTTTGGGTGTGTATGGTCTAGCGTTATGGGGCGTTACAAGGGGGTGGGTGGGTGTCTAATTTTGACAAAAATAGCGTTACGTAATATTTGAACGGCCCTTAATGAGGACCTCACGTTATGTAGCATATATTGTCGCTGCTGTTAAAGGGACATTCCTGAGTTTACTGCCATTTTTAAGATGTTATCGACTAACAGAGACTTTTTAACGATTTTATTACATATCGAATACATTTTTCTGCATAAAATATTAGTGGCTGTATATTAAACGTATTTCTGATCGTTCTAATATTTGTACTAGGTTAAATTTCATCTTATTTTCTAAAATAATATTTTCTTCGTACGTACGAAATTATTTGAAGACAAAATCCAGTTTGGGCTTCTTACAAATATTAAAACGACCAGAAACACATTGAATATGCAGACACTGATATTCTAAACAAGAAAATATATTTATTATGTAAGTTTAATCGTAGAAATATTTTATTAGTCGAAAACATCTTACAATGCAGCAAACTCAGGAATGTCCCCTTAAGACCACAAAGACAGCGGTTCTCATTTAGGGTCATGCGATCTCAGAAGCGATCAGAGCGAGGATCGGAAACTGTTCCGTATTATATTAAATATTAAAGGGACATTCCTGAGTTTGCTGCATTGTAAGATGCTTCTGACTAATAAAATGTTTCTACGATTAAACTTACATATTAAATTTATTTTTGTGTTTAGAATATCAGTGTCTGTATATTCAATGTGTTTCTGGTCGTCTTAATATTTGTAAGAAGCCTAAACTGGATTTTGTCTTCAAATAATTTTATTTTAGGAAATAAAATGAAATTTAGCCTAGTACAAATATCAGAACGATCGGAAACACGTTTAATATACAGCGACTACTATTTTATGCAGAAAAATATATTTGATATATAATTACATTCGTTAAAAAGTATCTGTTAGTCGATAACATCTTAAAAATTGCAGCAAACTCAGGAATGTCCCTTTAAGCATACTGTAAAACGGGTATTATTCGCGGTGTCATGGTTCTTGTTTTTTCAGTTTTGTTTGTTTGTTTTTTAAATTGCTAACACGTACAAAACTATACTTTGGTACATAACATTAAATCGACACTAGAGTGGTCAACAGAGGTATACGTAATATCCCTTTCTCAAGTTTCTGAGCGACTCCGCTAAGTGCTGCAGCCACATGTCCAGCGGCGACCACAATGTGTGTACAATTAATGAAATTAATCCAGGATGTGGTTCAATTAACTCTCCAGAAAGTGTGAAATAAAGACAAACACTTGTACTAGTAATCTTGTACCGGCCTCGGTGGCGTCGTGGCAGGCCATCGGTCTACAGGCTGGTAGGTACTGGGTTCGGATCCCAGTCGAGGCATGAGATTTTTAATCCAGATACTGACTCCAAACCCTGAGTGAGTGCTCCGCAAGGCTCAATGGGTAGGTGTAAACCACTTGCACCGACCAGTGATCCATAACTGGTTCAACAAAGGCCATGGTTTGTGCTATCCTGCCTGTGGGAAGCGCAAATAAAAGATCCCTTGCTGCCTGTCGTAAAAGAGTAGCCTATGTGGCGACAGCGGGTTTCCTCTAAAAACAGTGTCCGAATGACCATATGTTTGACGTCCAATAGCCGACGATAAGATAAAAAATCAATGTGCTCTAGCGGCGTCGTTAAATAAAACAAACTTTACTTTAGTAATCTTGTTTTAATGTTTAAACACCGGTTGTTAAAAACGTCTCACCTCTTTTGTTTTTGTCACTTGTCGATGACGTTTTTCATTATACTAATTTCTAAATGTTTATTCGCAGCTTAACAATACCAGTAAGAATGTCTGTTCCAAAAATCAACTACATGTATCATTCTTCACAAAAACAGCGTTATGGCAGGTTTAGTTTTGCAGTGGTTAAAAAAAACGCGGACAAACCTGAAACTGTTGGTTTACCTGATCCTTCAACGTGTTTAACGATCGAAGAAGTTCAATCGACACAGGCCGCCAATGATGCCGTTGATATATTAAACACTTCTACAAATCGTAAACGACACGGTGAATATAGACTGTATGATGCAGAAGAGCATGCCAAAATTGCTAAACTGTTTGTTGTTGGGGGGGGGGGGGGGGGGGGGGGGGGGGGGGGGGGGGGGGGTTGTTTTATTATTTGCGTAAGTGTAATTTTCGCGGCTAAATTAAAAACGCGAAAATTACACATTCGCGAATAATACGCGTTTTACAGTACGTTATTATAGTAAGGGAGATAACTAATAACAAACTGGCTATAATGGCAAATTCGATATAACAGAAATGTGACCCACTTGAGGACAACAATGATAATATCAATGTCTGACTCTATTTACAACTACTTGATACTCTTTTTTTTCTAAAACAATAAAATAAAAACAATACAATCTTTTTTTCTTCTTTTTTTCTTTTTTGAAACATAAAAGGTGCTGACTGAAGATCCGATTAGTGCAAAAATGGCACCCTTGACCATTTTGAAATATTCAAAATGGCGCCCAACAACACTGCCAAAACACAACTAGCAATATCTCGGATATTTTATCACCTATTACAATACTATAGATGTTTATTACTCTGTATTTGGGGGGTAAAGGCATTCCTTTTAAACTGTCTCCAAGTAACTTGTATTTTCTAATTTATTTATGAAGGCTTGCGACAAGAGTTGTTACCAGAAGAATGTGATCGAGAAATGTGGCTGCTGTGATTTAAAACTGCCGTGCAGCGACGAGGCCCGTCAGAGTCTGAGGATCGACGAGTCAAGTGAAATAACGTACTGCAACACGACCAGCGGTTCTATTCAGAAAGGTGAGTTTAGCGAGAGTTGCACTGCTTAGGGCCTCCACGTGTCGAGGGTCAAAGTGAACCCGGACTCGAGTACCCGACACCTACACTAGCTGTTGATGAGACTGAGGAATACAGTGAAATAGTAGTATGCATCTTTTATTCCAGCGCTGAACATGAATGCCAAATCATGTCATTGTATGGCATTCCACACATTCTAGTTAGGTTTTCCCTCTAATTCTCATCATAGCCCTATAATGTAACCGGTGGCAAAATGGCAAACATAACTAAATGAGTGCTCTTCCTTGCATGGGTACTTGATTCCTGTGAGCGGACTCCAGTCTTGTTAGGCGTCTTGCTAGACTCGACCCGTGCTCAAGTACTCAAGTACTCATGGAGGCCCTAGTACTGGTTGAGCAATTAATTAATCAGAAAGGTGAGATTACTGTGGTGGTTGTACTGGTTTATCAGAAATGTGAGGTTACTGTGGTGGTTCTACCGGTTGACTAATTAATCAGAAAAGTGAGGTTACTGCGGTGGTTGTACTGGTTTATCAGGAAGGTGAGGTTACTGTGGTGGTTGTACTGGTTGACCAATCAATCAATCAGTCAGAAAAGTGAGGTTAGTGTAGTGGTTGTACTGGTTGACCAATCAATCAGTCAGAAAAGTGAGGTTACAGTGGTGGTTGTACTGGTTGACCAATTAATCAGAAAAGTGAGGTTAGTGAGGTGGCTGTACTGGTTAACCAATCAATCAGTCAGAAAAGTGAGGTTACAGTGGTGGTTGTATTGGTTGACCAATTAATCAGATAAATGAGGTTACTGTGGTGGTTGTACTGGTTGACCAATTAATCAGATAAATGAGGTTACAGTGGTGGTTGTACTGGTTGACCAATCAATCAATCAGTCAGTCGGAAACGTCATGTTACTCTGGTAATTCCACTTGTTGACCAATTAATTAATTAGAAAGGTGAGATTACTGTGACGGCAAAAGGAAATGAAACAAAGAGGATATTCGGTGGGCTTTTTAAAGACTATGTTTCTGTGTAGTATATTCCATTCGCAATACCTGATATGAGTTGAAAGATGTGTATGTGCGTTGTCACGGGGATCCTATAATACCCGTAACCGAATAAAACACGATTATCCAAATATCTCTCCTAACTGTATATCTATTAGATCTCTCTGTAACGGGCAGTTTAAAACCCTAGTGTGGCTCGTCTAGGTATGATCAGAGATACGATCTTATATAAAGTATATATAATATAGCACGTTTAGTTCACTAGAAAACACAACAAAAACACAAGACACTTTGGAATCTGTATTAACCTACGCTGACAAATGTACAGCCGCAGTAGTTAATTAACAACAACAAATAATAACAACCCAGAACTGATCACTTAATTAGTTAATCTCTAGGTGTCTAGTTTACACAATATGCTAAGCACTTCCCTGTGACACAACACCCACACGTGTGATAATTGAGAAACGCTGCCAGGGGAACTTAATTAATAAAGGAATTACAACTCTATTCCTAACTGGTTAATTTTTAATTAACCCGTAACTACTCATTCAGTAACCTTGTAACACAGAATTAATACTGGTACCTATCACAATAAAGACACTAACCTACAGTTTACCTAGGTCCTCTAGGATGACTGGTTAAGCTTTATATGTATATTATATCAGTGAGCCTACAGTTTACTGCGTCAGATGACCGGCAGCACCGTCTAAATAATATTGGTATAATACAGTATTAAAATATTAAAAGTCACATCAATCACATCAAGGTTATACACAGAGCAGAAAATATATAATTACCAGTCCGGACGGACTAACGTTCACCCTGGAAGCCTTCCTATGTTTCTCCCTGATATATCTAAACCCTAGCTATTTATTATAAAATCCCAGACTGGTACGGAGACAGGATGCGGAACCGAATCTTATGATGTGTATATTTCCACAGCGACCAAGCGGTATTTTTTCTTACAAGCCTAGACTGGTCGTCGCCAGTTCGCTAGAGATACCCCGGTCGCGCGGAGGTATTACGTAACTACTGGCCACATGGCCTCCGCACCTGGGCTGGGTGTGTATTAGAAACTGCACACGGCCCTCTAAAACAATTAATATCGCCACAGGCGAAAACAAAATTAAGAGCATGTGCCGTCACACACACCCACCTCAAAAAGGACATTTCCTCTACTCTAGGAATAGGGAAATATACTACATTAAAACAAAAGGTGCGTTAACCGACGCATCGGCGCATTTATAACACATAGTAATAAGGTGACTACCAGTAATCACACTGAGTCTCTGAGTCCCTGGTATACAATAAAATATATAAAAACAAAACAGAAATCAAGAATGTCAACACATTATCATAACGTTCAACTTCGGGACAGGGCATCAGCGATTACATTGGATGTGCCCTAGATATGTTCAATGGTAATTGGGAATTCCTGCAGAAGAAGACTCTATCTCAAAACTCTCTGGTTGGTGGCTTTCATTCTGTGAATGAAGGTGAGCGGATTATGGTCCGTAAAGACCACCACTTGATGCACTGCCGATTTCACGTAGATCTGAAAATGCTTCAGAGCTTGTACCATGGCCAAAGCTTCCTTCTCTATAGTGGAATAGTTCACCTGGTGTTTGTCAAACGTTTTGGAGAAGAAACTTACAGGATGGTCCAGTCCATTTTCGTCTTCCTGGAACAGCACAGCTCCAGCTCCCACGTCACTGGCATCCACAGCCAGCTTGAAAGGCATTCGGTAGTCTGGTGCTGCCATCACGGGAGACGAGGAGAGCATCTGCTTGAGACGGTTGAATGACTTCTCGCATTCATCTGACCACTGGAACTTCGTTTCCTTCTTTAGCAGCGATGTGATGGGGGCCGCTACCGTCGCAAATTTAGCACAGTAACGACGATAATAACCGGCCATACCAAGGAACCGGCGAACTTCACGACGGTTGGTCGGTGCAGGGTACTGGCTGATGCTTAGTGTCTTGGCCTGCAGTGGGACGACGCAACCATGTCCGACAGTATGACCTAAGTAGGTCACTGAAGCTTTCACGAATTCACATTTGCCCAGGTTCACAGTCAAGTTAGCTTTCTCTAGGCGACTGAATATTTGTTGTAACCCGGTTAAATGTTCATCCCAAGTGTCGGTGGCTAACACCACATCGTCCAGATACACACTGACGTTTTCTAGGTCTGATAACACCTGGTTCATCATCCTTTGAAAGGCAGCAGGGGCAGTCTTCAAACCAAACGGCATCACTCGGAATTGGAAGAGGCCGTCAGGTGTGATGATCGCCAGAATGTCCTTAGCTTCCTCCGTTAACGGAATGGCGTAAAAACCCTTCAGTAGGTCCAATTTGGTGATGTATTGCGCGTGTCCAACTCGGTCGATGCAATCATCAAGGCTGGGTAGAGGGTAGGCATCTGCCTTGATGAGTTGATTCACGCGACATAGGTCAGCACACACCCGGAAACTGTTATCTCCCTTTTGAATCAGAATAACAGGTGATGCCCACTGACTGTTTGATGGTTCCAGAATGTCGTGTTCCAACCCGTTTGTGCACAACATAGGGCCCGAAATACCTGTTCTGCACAGAACCCCGTTTAATGGGAAGGTACAGCAGCACCTTATCCCCTGGTTTAAATTCCCGACTCCTAGCCTTCCTATCAAACACTGATTTTATTTTGCTCTGAGCATGGCTCAGTTGCTTCCTAGCTAGTTCGATCGCCTGCCACCTCCTATCTCTAACTCTCCTATTCATTAATACTCCCTTGTCCATATTATAACCTGACATCTGGTCCTCCATCTTACCCTCATTTAACAATGTAGTGCGAGCTGCCAACAATTTTGGATCAGCCCCCTGCTCTAGAATTAACTCTTGTCTATTACAAGGTAAGTCCCCTCTATCAAACACAACTGGTTCATTTCCCCTCTGCGGGAGATCAACAGGTTCCACCACATTCATTTCCTCAGTTGACTTATTTACCATTTTACTGATAACCTCATCCACTCCAATTTCATGGTTCACACACGTATCAGACAAATCACAATATTCCTCTGGGTCTCGTGCTACCTTTCTGGCCATAGCCCTAGTCATTACACACGCAGGATATCTAATCTCATCAACCTCACTCTCTTCTATTGGTAAAGGGCTGTCTTTAATTAACAATTGGTCACATTTCGGCTGACAACACTGACTAGTCAAATCATTACCCAACAAAACTCCTATGTTTTCAACAGGCAAGTCCTTCACAACACCACTAATGACTGGTCCCGTCACAAACTTCGAACACAAGAAAACGTTATGTAACCGGACAACCATATTTTCTCCAGTAACTGAGATTAAAGCCAAACTACGTCCTGTATCTGAATTCTCAATACCAGCTAAACACTCTTGCGTTATCAGTGACTGACTACAGCCGGTATCTCGATAGATTGATATTGCCTTAGGACTCAATTCTTGTTTCAAATCACAAACCATACCAGTGGACACATACGGGTTTACCTTCTCTGCCATGGGACTAACCACTAACTCTCTCGCTAACGGAGCTGACCTCACTAAACCGACCACTTGCGCATTATCGCGTTTCCTTTTAAAACAGTCCCCGACAAGATGGTTATCCTTTTTACAGTAACTGCAATGTGGACGAAAAGTTCGTGCATTGGCTGATAATGCAGGCCTATCCTTACTTTGCCCACCAGGTACATTCCTTGCCTGACTAGCTGACCAACTAGATGACTCTCCCTGATAGTTACTTTCCCGGGAAAAACCTGGCTGAAATTTCTTCTTATCACCCTGTTGTAAAGAGCTACCCTGTACTGCCTGAGCTTTGTGTATTAACACGTAGTCATCTGCCACTATGCCTGCCTCCTCTATCTTTTTGACATCACGATCCTCTAAATGAATACGTAAGCTAACTGGTAATCCATTTCTAATGTCCTGTAAGATCAACAACTCCCGTAACTCGGTATATGACTCTACCTGATGAGACACCACCCATTTATCAAACATCCCTGCCTTCTTAGCCACAAACTCACTATAAGACTGACCCTGCGTTTTTCTCAACTCGCTATACCGTAAACGATAATCCTCAGGTCGTAATTCATAAGCCCTCAACACTGCCGCCTTAACTAGGTCGTACTGACTTGCTCGCTCATCACTCATTGAATTATAAGCTACGCTAGCCTTCCCCTTAAACTTAGACACGGCTAACAATGTCCACTTAGACTGCGGCCAATTTAGCTGCTTAGCGGCCCGTTCAAAAAGTTGGAAGAACATATCTACCTCCTGGTCATCAAATACAGGCACTGATCTATAAGCCTCTGACATGTTAAACCCATTTCCGGCTTCCCGTCTAACTTCTTCAGTATTCAACTTTAACTCATGTTCCACTTTTAATTTTGCTAACTGGAATTCTCTATCTCTATCTCTATCTTCTCTATCCCTCTCTTCTCTTCTCTCTCTCTCTCTCTCTCTATCCCTCTCTCTATCTTCTCTATCTATCTTCTCTCTCCCTCTCTTCTCTTTCTCTCTCTCTCTCTCTCTCTCTCTCTCTCTCTCTCTCTCTCTCTCTCTCTCTCTCTCTCTCTCTCTCTCTCTCTCTCTCTCTCTCTCTCTCTCTCTCTCTCTCTCTTCTCTCTCTCTATCTAATGCACGTTCCTCTCTTTCGTACTCAAGCTTTTTAAAAGCTAATTGTTGTTCCACACTTAACTCATTTATCTCTATCTCTGGAACAATCTCACTGTCTTCCATAACAGGACTATCACCAAAAACTTCCTGGATAATAATTGTCCTTATATCTCCTAAGGTTTTAGCTGATGTTAAATCAATTTCTCGCTCACCCGCGATTTCAACTAACTCGGCTTTACGTGCTCGCTTAATCTCCACTACACTGAGCGTAGGCCTATCCAGCAAATTCTTATCCATGTTTAGATATGACGCACTTATTATTAATTAATTTTCTAGTGAACAACGTTGCTACTTCTGGTAATTTGTAAAAATAATTTATAAAGCCCCCATTTACAAACAATACTTTTTTAAATATGCATGTCCCGTTTCAGATCCGGGACGAGCGCCCCAATTTTCACTCCTGTCACGGGGATCCTATAATACCCGTAACCGAATAAAACACGATTATCCAAATATCTCTCCTAACTGTATATCTATTAGATCTCTCTGTAACGGGCAGTTTAAAACCCTAGTGTGGCTCGTCTAGGTATGATCAGAGATACGATCTTATATAAAGTATATATAATATAGCACGTTTAGTTCACTAGAAAACACAACAAAAACACAAGACACTTTGGAATCTGTATTAACCTACGCTGACAAATGTACAGCCGCAGTAGTTAATTAACAACAACAAATAATAACAACCCAGAACTGATCACTTAATTAGTTAATCTCTAGGTGTCTAGTTTACACAATATGCTAATCACTTCACCGTGACACAACACCCACACGTGTGATAATTGAGAAACGCTGCCAGGGGAACTTAATTAATAAAGGAATTACAACTCTATTCCTAACTGGTTAATTTTTAATTAACCCGTAACTACTCATTCAGTAACCTTGTAACACAGAATTAATACTGGTACCTATCACAATAAAGACACTAACCTACAGTTTACCTAGGTCCTCTAGGATGACTGGTTAAGCTTTATATATATATTAGATCAGTGAGCCTACAGTTTACTGCGTCAGATGACCGGCAGCACTGTCTAAATAATATTGGTATAATACAGTATTAAAATATTAAAAGTCACATCAATCACATCAAGGTTATACACAGAGCAGAAAATATATAATTACCAGTCCGGGCGGACTAACGTTCCCCCTGGAAGCCTTCCTATGTTTCTCCCTGATATATCTAAACCCTAGCTATTTATTATAAAATCCCAGACTGGTCCGGAGACAGGATGCGGAACCGAATCTTATGATGTGTATATTTCCACAGTGACCAAGCGGTATTTTTTCTTACAAGCCTAGACTGGTCGTCGCCAGTTCGCTAGAGATACCCCGGTCGCGCGGAGGTATTACGTAACTACTGGCCACATGGCCTCCGCACCTGGGCTGGGTGTGTATTAGAAACTGCACATGGCCCTCTAAAACAATTAATATCGCCACAGGCGAAAACAAAATTAAGAGCATGTGCCGTCACACACCCCCACCTCAAAAAGGATATTTCCTCTACTCTAGGAATAGGGAAATATACTACATTAAAACAAAAGGTGCGTTAACCGACGCATCCGCGCATTTATAACACATAGTAATAAGGTGACTACCAGTAATCACACTGAGTCTCTGAGTCCCTGGTATACAATAAAATATATAAAAACAAAACAGAAATCAAGAATGTCAACACATTATCATAACGTTCAACTTCGGGACAGGGCATCAGCGATTACATTGGATGTGCCCTTGATATGTTCAATGGTAATTGGGAATTCCTGCAGAAGAAGACTCTATCTCAAAACTCTCTGGTTGGTGGCTTTCATTCTGTGAATGAAGGTGAGCGGATTATGGTCCGTAAAGACCACCACTTGATGCACTGCCGATTTCACGTAGATCTGAAAATGCTTCAGAGCTTGTACCATGGCCAAAGCTTCCTTCTCTATAGTGGAATAGTTCACCTGGTGTTTGTCAAACGTTTTGGAGACGAAACTTACAGGATGGTCCAGTCGATTTTCGTCTTCCTGGAACAGCACAGCTCCAGCTCCCACGTCACTGGCATACACAGCCAGCTTGAAAGGCATTCGGTAGTCTGGTGCTGCCATCACGGGAGACGAGGAGAGCATCTGCTTGAAACGGTTGAATGACTTCTCGCATTCATCTGACCACTGGAACTTCGTTTCCTTCTTTAGCAGCGATGTGATGGGGGCCGCTACCGTCGCAAATTTAGCACAGTATCGACGATAATAACCGGCCATACCAAGGAACAGGCGAACTTCACGACGGTTGGTCGGTGCAGGGTACTGGCTGATGCTTAGTGTCTTGGCCTGCAGTGGGGCGACGTAACCATGTCCGACAGTATGACCTAAGTAGGTCACTGAAGCTTTCACGAATTCACATTTGCCCAGGTTCTCAGTCAAGTTAGCTTTCTGTAGGCGACTGAATATTTGTTGTAACCCGGTTAAATGTTCATCCCAAGTGTCGGTGGCTAACACCACATCGTCCAGATACACACTGACGTTTTCTAGGTCTGATAACACCTGTCAAACCAAACGGCATCACTCGGAATTGGAAGAGGCCGTCAGGTGTGATGATCGCCAGAATGTCCCCAGCTTCCTCCGTTAACGGAATGGCGTAAAAACCCTTCAGTAGGTCCAATTTGGTGATGTATTGCGCATGTCCAGCTCGGTCGATGCAATCATCAAGGCGGGGTAGAGGGTAGGCATCTGCCTTGATGAGTTGATTCACGCGACGTAGGTCAGCACACACCCGGAAACTGTTATCTCCCTTTTGAATCAGAATAACAGGTGATGCCCACTGACTGTTTGATGGTTCCAGAATGTCGTGTTCCAATCCGTTTGTGCACAACATAGGGCAAGAAATACCTGTTCTGCACAGAACCCCATTTAATGGGAAGGTACAGCAGCACCTTATCCCCTGGTTTAAATTCCCGACTCCTAGCCTTCCTGTCAAACACTGATTTTATTTTGCTGTGAGCATGGCTCAGTTGCTTCCTAGCTACTTCGGTCGCCTGCCACCTCCTATCTCTAACTCTCCTATTCATTAATACTCCCTTGTCCATATTATAACCTGACATCTGGTCCTCCATCTCACCGTCAGTTAACAATGTAGTGCGAGCTGGCAACAATTTTGGATCAGCCCCCTGCTCTAGAATTAACTCTTGTCTATTACAAGGTAAGTCCCCTCTATCAAACACAACTGGTTCATTTCCCCTCTGCGGGAGATCAACAGGTTCCACCACATTCATTTCCTCAGTTGACTTATTTACCATTTTACTGATAACCTCATCCACTCCAATTTCATGGTTCACACACGTATCAGACAAATCACAATATTCCTCTGGATCTCGTGCTACCTTTCTGGCCATAGCCCTAGTCATTACACACGCAGGATATCTAATCTCATCAACCTCACTCTCTTCTATTGGTAAAGGGCTGTCTTTAATTAACAATTGGTCACATTTCGGCTGACAACACTGACTAGTCAAATCATTACCCAACAAAACTCCTATCTTTTCAACAGGCAAGTCCTTCACAACACCACTAATGACTGGTCCCGTCACAAACTTCGAACACAAGAAAACGTTATGTAACCGGACAACCATATTTTCTCCAGTAACCGAGATTAAAGCCAAACTACGTCCTGTATCTGAATTCTCAATACCAGCTAAACACTACAGCCGCAGTAGTTAATTAACAACAACAAATAATAACAACCCAGAACTGATCACTTAATTAGTTAATCTCTAGGTGTCTAGTTTACACAATATGCTAATCACTTCACCGTGACACAACACCCACACGTGTGATAATTGAGAAACGCTGCCAGAGGATCTTAATTAATAAAGGAATTACAACTCTATTCCTAACTGGTTAATTTTTAATTAACCCGTAAATACTCATTCAGTAACCTTGTAACACAGAATTAATACTGGTACCTATCACAATAAAGACACTAACCTACAGTTTACCTAGGTCCTCTAGGATGACTGGTTAAGCTTTATATGTATATTAGATCAGTGAGCCTACAGTTTACTGCGTCAGATGACCGGCAGCACCGTCTAAATAATATTGGTATAATACAGTATTAAAATATTAAAAGTCACATCAATCACATCAAGGTTATACACAGAGCAGAAAATATATAATTACCAGTCCGGACGGACTAACGTTCCCCCTGGAAGCCTTCCTATGTTTCTCCCTGATATATCTAAACCCTAGCTATTTATTATAAAATCCCAGACTGGTCCGCAGACAGGACGCGGAACCGAATCTTATGATGTGTATATTTCCACAGCGACCAAGCGGTACTTTTTCTTACAAGCCTAGACTGGTCGTCGCCAGTTCGCTAGAGATACCCCGGTCGCGCGGAGGTATTACGTAACTACTGGCCACATGGCCTCCGCACCTGGGCTGGGTGTGTATTAGAAACTGCACACGGCCCTCTAAAACAATTAATATCCCACAGGCGAAAACAAAATTAAGAGCATGATCCGTCACATGCGTGTATGTTTGTTTGTGTTTGTTTGTTTGTGTATGTGTATGTGTATTTGTGTGTGTTTGCAGGGCATGTTCATGTGTGTGTGTGTGTGTGCACGCGTGCGCGTGTGCGTGTGTTTGTATATATATGTGTGTGTGTGTGTGTGTGTGTGTGTGTGTGTGTGTGTGTGTGCTTGTGAACGTGTGCGTGTCTGCATGTGCCACATTAACACATTTGTTGTTTAATATTTTTAATTGCAGAGTGCACTAATAAGGTGTTCATAGAGTACCTCCATAATGATCTTGGCTGTGACGAATTGTGTTCACCATCTTGCAGGTTCGTATTTTACCAAGACAAGACAAGACAATAATTTTATTCTCATAAACTGCACCGAGTGCAGTATGGAGAAAATATAAACAAAATAAGTTACAAAGTGTTTTCTGCAGTGGTAATGGACATAATATTTAATTAATATTAACCCGGAAGACTGACCCTCTCAATAACAATTTGCAAATATTTACATAGTTTACACAAAAGTGATTTTTGTAGTTGTAGAAAATAACTGGTAAAAGGTAATTGCACATGCTTTATTGGTATAGTAACTAGGTATATACAAATTTCGATCAGTAGATAAAGACGTACATTTAAAAATATAGTGAAACTCATCACCAACATCAGTGTTGCACAAGTGACATATTCTGTTTTCTCTCTCAATATTAAACCATCTACCGGTTTCAGTAGGAAGTCTGACATTACCAGTTCTAAATTTACAAAGAATTCTAGCATTTTTTGTTGAGAGTTTCAACAAATAATTTTCTAATTTAAATTCATGCTTGAACATTCTGTAGTTAATACCTTTTGATGAGTCAAATTTATCACTATTCCATTTTTGTAAGTACTGGTCACATAATATTCGTTTAACTACATGTTTTAACCACAAAACATCCACTTGTAATTAAAGTTTCGTGTAACACGAGGTACGATGATGACGACGATGTTAATTATGATGTCGATGATGATAATGAGGATGAGGATGAGGATGAGGATGGCGATCAAGATGTTGATAATTATGATAATGATGATGATGACAATAATAATAATAATTATGTCGATTAAAAAACAACAAAAAAAAAACAACAACCGCAGAAGAAGCATTTAATCAAACACGTAAATTAAAATGTCTCTGGTTCTAAAGAAATTGCGTTGCTTTGCGTTACATGATGAGGCTAGGGTTTTAACATATTTTTATCTAGTACTGATTCAGACATGCCTGTCGTTGGCATGCTTGCTGATTACGCAACTGTGTTCAGTTTAACGACATCGTAGGACATTTTAAACTGATTGTGGGGGAGGGGGGGGGGGGATACAAAAGAATCAGCACAATTAAAATGGTGGCTTCTTCAACAGACAAAACTGATACTTTTAAATTAAAATGAACGCTACATACCGCCCAGAACTTCAGCTATTAATTCAGTTCAATTTATTTTTGTTCTTATATCCAGTCAAGGCTCAAGCGTCACACTGTCCTGGGCACACATCTCAGCTATCTGGGCTGTCTGTCCTGGAGAGTGGGTTAGCTGTTAGTGGTTAGTGAGAGAGAAGTCGGTGTAATGGTCTTACACCTACAAAATGAGTCGTTAAATTCGTTCCGGGTAACAGCCGGTACCGGGGTGTGAACTTAGTTCCTACCAGATTTAAGTTCGATGGCGTACTGAGGCCGTGGACATCAGCCATATTATTTATTTGCATGCCTTCCTTCGATCTGTTCAGTTCTGTCGGACAACGTTTTCTTGTATGTTATATTAGTGGTCATATAGCTCAGTCAGTTTATCAAACCTCTCCCGTAGGCCTAATGATATTTTTCCATCCCTATCGATACCCAACGAGAGGAAAACACCTTGGTTTGTATTGTCCGGTCTGTGGTAAAATGCATGTTAAAATATCTCCTGTAGCTGATGGAACCTGTGGTGGGTTTCCTTTGAAGACTGCGTGCTATAATTCCCAATGTTTGACAGCCAATAGGCGATGATTAATTAATCGATGTGCTCCAGTGATGTTTTCAAGCAAAGCAGCTGTTGTTGTTGTTGTTGTTTGTTTATTACAGCGACGTGGACTACGACACAAAGGTGTCGTCGGCGGTGTGGCCGGCCGAGGTGGTGGTAGACAAGGTGTACGACAAAGTCGTATCACGACGCAGAAAAACCAATTCCTCCAAACTGGATTTACCAGAAAACGAAACGAAACTCCAATATCTCAGGTAAACTCCCAACTTGAGTTGCCGGAAAAAACAACAAAACTACAATAGCTTATGTTTTACATCCAGCATTTTGTAAAGACGGAGGGTTTTTGATTTTTTTATCGAAGCAAATGAAGGCAAAGAGATAGATCTGTAGGGAGATTCGAGGGAATGCTGCCTGATGTTATTCAAATAAAGATGCTCAGAGACGCGTTTTCAGAGCAGTTTAGGGGTGTATATTGTAAGTGATGAATTAAAAACACACTACAAAGTAATTGAAAAGGCCACATCAAACGGGCGGGATGGAAGATGGGTCACGGAACCGCTGTGATCCCCCAACTAGGTCTCCGCCAATGTACAGACACAACTGTATTCCTCTGACGCAAACAAATTTCGTTTTCGATCTAATTATAAACTGTGTTAAGCTTCCTATCTCGTTCTTCCCCACCCTTTCCAATAAATAAAAATTGCGAATTCAATAGCTTTATGTGATGAGAAGTGTCCATAACAGACGTAAGTAAGGAAAGAAATGTTATATTTAACGACGCACTCAACACATTTATTTATTGTTATATGGCGTCGGAGACGTAAGTAAGTGTCAAATGATTGATTTTGGTTGACATGATGCTCAGAAGAGGTTGACGACACTTGCGTCAGGGGACAGAACTCTGCTTTCCTGTTTAATATGAGGAGTTATCCAAACTTGTTCGCGTCATCATGTTCATTCATTCATTTATTCATTCATTCATTCATTCATTCATTCATTCATTCATTTATGTTTATTTTCTGTAGAAAAAACGTTGCCAAGATTCACGTTTACTACAAGCAACTAAATCATGAACATATTGAAACCATTCCGTCATACTCTGTAAGTATGAACATTGTGTATGTTTGTGTTTTGTGTGTGGTCATTCTACAGAAAGTGTCACTTTTATGTACCTTCACACAAAGAAATTATATTTATATATAGAAAACTAAATTTGTTGTCTTTAACGATACCTTATTAATAATATCATCCCGTCATAGCATTTCTTTTCTCTCTGGTAATCAGCTTTGATAGAGATTTTATTCGAGATTAGTGTAAAATGTCATTGGTATTACCTGTCGCTAGCATAACACTATACATAACATGCACTGTTAAAATATTTAACAGAAGACATAACACTAAATACCTTTAATGCAATACGTACTGATGGCTGACTTTCTCACTAAAGAAGGAATCTTGTAAATATTTTCCGTATTCAAAAGATGGGCAATATAAGCTTGTCCCTGGAGTTTTATGTCATTGGTATATACTTATGAGAAAACAAAAGAAACTAAATGCTCTCTGGATGAAACATTCCACCGCTAGATATCGGCCATCGAACTCATTTGTCAAAAACATCAGACATATTAACAGTTGTGAATAGTTTTCTTTAAATGTCCTGAATGTATTGTCAAAATATAAAAGTGGGTTTATTCACTGTCATTGGTGTTACGTTCGTATTTATGTAATGGTTACTAAATTTAAGAAACTTTTTGTATGTTATTGTAGACATCGTATGTCTGCTACAACATGCACTTTTTCAGTTTTCTCAACTGTTTCTTTAGAGAGCATGAATTAATTATGCACTTATTTGTCAGTGGTGTTACCTGTCATGTTACCAGGTGCGGAGTAACACCAATGACAATTAGTAACACCAATGGCAATGCGTTTGAATAAGATGCCGTTTCCCTCGCTTTGCATATTTTTGCAGATGGTTTGAAAATTTAAGGGACTTGTGCAGCATCATAGTTGCATAATGGCACTTTGGATAAATTATAAATGTTTTGCTGTAATGTAAAGAGTATATCTTCAACGTCCCTAACTGCGTTATGCTTGGTTCGCGCAATTAACATCCGATTTGTTGTCGTCTGCTTGTCGTTCATTTGTGAGGTTTTTCTTCACAGTTAGTGAAGATTTCCATTAACAATAAAGTTAAGACAAGTAAATATCTGAATACAAAACTTTACAAACTCCTAAAAGCATTAAGTTTCCTATAGTCCGTCCCATCCTTTTTACAATTTAAGTGGGGTTTTTTTTTCTTTTCTTTTTTTGCGTTAATAATTCCAGTTTGGTTTGACGTAAGAGGACATGTAAAAGTATTTTGGAAATAAAAAATAAATACTATTAAATTTTTTGTGTCCAATTTATAAAACAATCGGCTCAGAAATAAATAGCATGTAGTAAATTTCATAGTATGAAAAAAGGCGTTCCCTGTGGAACCGTTGGTAAAACGCGGACCGGGCCGGAACGCTGGACAAACTGATTGTTTCCTTTTAAAGAAAAATTAAACAAAGTGTTCGTCCATTGTACATAGTTCAGAAATATATATTTTATCATGTAGTTGTTTTTAAAAATTGAAAATGTTGAACGGCACATGCGCGAAAATTTTATTTTTTCCAAATGCTAAACGCAGTTAGAAACTACTAACCTTTCCTGTTTAAGAGGTTAAACTTTATGTAAAGAAAAGTTAAAATCATACCGAAAATGTATTACCAAGTTGTAGTCAAATATCGGAAAATTACATTAGGTATTTGTTCATTTCAAATAAAAGCTATTTAAATTTTATTTTAATAAATATTGAATAGCCTGCATTAAAATAGCTTTTTAGTTTAAAAGGAAATAGTTAACTCTTTTGAATAATGACTAGTTCTTATGATTTATTTCTTGAATAGTGACATAATTTGTTTGATTTGCTGTATAGTGTATGTACTGGAAACATTAGAATGACATCACGGTATTGTCATTGGTGTTACTTGTTTTGTCATTGATGTTACGCAAGAATATTTTAGCTGTCATTTCTCAAGAAAATGTATATTTGAAATTTAAATTGTTTATTTAGGAAAGCATACCTTCTACCTTTATGACTTTGGTGAAAATTATTTTGAAGGACTCCATATTTTTAAATAATTAAAACTGCCACAGCGTATAATTTAAGTAACATACAGAATATCCGTGTAGAATGCACAATTACACCCTTGGATAGTGTTTAATTCTAAAGTTATTCCATATATGTTATTAGGGACACCCAAATAACACATCCACGTGCTCTTGATCACTATAAACTAATTGGATCACACTGCTGAAGAACCCCACTTGTCCGGTAACACCAATGACATAATGAACTTCTTCATAGAGTAACGTGTTTGCACGTGCAGGCCGATTACAGTTCTGCGTGGCCAGATATAATTTTGTGTTTCTTTGTTCATCTAGTTTCTAAAAGTTAACAATAAATATTTATATCTTTTAATTGTTTTATCTTGAATTTGTATTTTGAAAAGTGACGCTTTCTGTAGAATGACCCGTGTGCGTTTTAATTGTGTTTTGTTAGATGTGATGTGTGTATTTGATTTGGGTGTGTTTATTTGATTTGTGTTTGTTGCGTGCATATTCATGTTTGCTGAGTATGTGCGTTCATTCAGTGTTTCATTTTAGAGTGTATTTGCCTTTGTCTTTATATGTGTTTTGTATGCATGTATATTTTCCTATGTATGTATACGTGTTTCGTATGTGTCTGTAGTTACCTATGTGTGTCTACGTGTTTCGTATGTGTCTGTATTTACCTATGTATGTATTCGTGTTTCGTATGTGTTTGTAGTTACCTATGTGTGTATTCGTGTTTCGTATGTGTCTGTATTTACCTATGTGTGTATACGTGTTTCGTATGTGTCTGTCTTTACCTATGTTGTATTCGTGTTTCGTATGTGTCTGTATTTACCTATGTGTGTATACGTGTTTCGTATGTGTCTGTATTTACCTATGTGTGTATTCGTGTTTCGTATGTGTCTGTAGTTACCTATGTGTGTCTACGTGTTTCGTATGTGTCTGTAGTTACCTATGTGTGTATTCGTGTTTCGTATGTGTCTGTAGTTACCTATGTGTGTCTGCGTGTTTCGTATGTGTCTGTATTTACCTATGTCTGTATTCGTGTTTCGTATGTGTCTGTATTTACCTATGTGTGTATACGTGTTTCGTATGTGTCTGTATTTACCTATGTGTGTATTCGTGTTTCGTATGTGTCTGTATTTACCTATGTATGTATTCGTGTTTCGTATGTGTCTGTATTTACCTATGTATGTATTCGTGTTTCGTATGTGTCTGTATTTACCTATGTATGTATTCGTGTTTTGTATGCATTTGCTGTTGTGTTGTATGTGCATGGGTCTATGTGTTTTGTTTCTGTGAATGTGTTTTGTGGTGTCTCGGTTATGGTTTATGGTTGTTTAAACACTGTCAGTAGTGTTCTTCCGTGAGTTTCAGTGGAACACGTGATATGTTTATATACTAGTCAGTGATGTTTACCTGTGTTTACACTATTTTCAGTAGTGTTTTTTCTTTTTTATTGGAACAGATGATCTCTTGTGGTTGTTGTGTTTAATATACTAACGTCAGTAATGGGGTGGGGTTTTTTGGTGTTCATACACTGATCTGAGTGATGTTTTTTCTTTCTGTTTTTTTTAACACTAATTTCTAGCTGTAGTGGCATTTTCTCTGTGTATTTCCACACTATTGTAAGTGATCTTTCTCTGGGAGGTTATACATTAACGTACGTGATGCTTCCCTGTGTGTTTATATACTAACGTCAGTGATGGTTCTCTGTGTTTTTATATACTAACGTCAGTGATGTTTCTCTTTGTGTTTATATACTAACGTACGTGGTGTTTCTCTGTGTGTTTATATACTAACGTACGTGATATTTCTCTGTGTGTTTATATACTAACGTTAGTGATGTTTCTGTGCGTGTTTGTATACTAACATACGTGATGTTTCTCTGTGTGTTTATATACTAACGTACGTGATGTTTCTCTGTGTGTTTATATACTAACGTACGTGATGTTTCTTTGTGTGTTTATATACTAACGTCAGTGATGTTTCTGTGCGTGTTTATATATTAACTTGCGTGATGTTTCTCTGTGTGTTTATATACTAACGTACGTGATGTTTCTTTGCGTGCTTATATACTAACGTCAGTGATGTTTCTCTGTGTGTTTATATACTAACGTACGTGATGTTTCTCTGTGTGTTTATATACTAACATACGTGATGTTTCTCTATGTTTATATACTAACGTAGGTGATGTTTCTCCGTGTGTTTATATACTAACATACGTGATGTTTCTCTGTGTTTTTATATACTAACGTACGTGATGTTTCTCTGTGTTTATATACTAACGTCAGTGATGTTTCTCTGCGTGTTTATATACTAATGTACGTGATGTTTCTCTGTGTGTTTATATTCTAACATACATGATGTTTCTCTGTGTGTTTATATACTAACGTCAGTGGTGTTTCTCTGTGTTTAACTACTAACGCCAGTGATGTTTCTGTGCGTGTTTATATACTAACATACGTGATGTTTCTCTGTGTTTATATACTAACATACGTGATGTTTCTCTGTGTGTTTATATACTAACATACGTGATGTTTCTCTGTATATTTATATACTAACGTAGGTGATGTTTCTCTGTGTGTTTATATACTAACGTCAGTGATGTTTTTCTGTGTGTTTATATTATGTAAAAACACAAAATATCAGTTGGCGGGATTCGAACTGCATTGATTCGCTTGACATTTGACAACCCACGACTGTAACCGCCACTCAGCCACCGTGATATCCACAAAAATGAAATCCCAATAAACTCTCAGTTCAAAACCAATGCGACACTTTTGTATTAATATATTATTACACTAATGTCTGTAATCTTTCTCAAGATGTGTGTGTATGTGTGTATGCGTGTGTGTGTGCGCGCGCGTGCGTGTGTGTGTGTGTGTGTGTGTGTGTGTGTGTTTGTTTCTGTGTGTTTATATGCTAATATCTGTAATATTTTTCTATATGTTTATATACCAATGTCAGTGATGTTTCTCTGTGTGTTTATATACTAATGTCAGTGATGTTTCTCTGTGTGTTTATATACCAACGTCAGTGGTGTTTCTCAGGGTGTTTATATACTAATGTCAGTGATGTTTCTC
Source organism: Gigantopelta aegis (assembly GCF_016097555.1). Classification (NCBI taxonomy): domain Eukaryota; kingdom Metazoa; phylum Mollusca; class Gastropoda; order Neomphalida; family Peltospiridae; genus Gigantopelta; species Gigantopelta aegis. The sequence goes on from NC_054702.1 coordinate 18,115,489, forward strand.
TGTGTGTTTATATACCAACGTCAGTGATGTTTCTCAGTGTGTTTATATACTAATGTCAGTGATGTTTCTCTGTGTGTTTATATACCAATGTCAGTGATGTTTCCAGTGTGTTTATATACTAATGTCAGTGATGTTTCTCTGTGTCTTTATATACCAACGTCATTGGTGTTTCTCAGGGTGTTTATATACTAATGTCAGTGATGTTTCTCAGTGTGTTTATATACCAACGTCAGTGATGTTTCTCTGTGTGTTTATATACTAATGTCAGTGATGTTTCTCTGTGTGTTTATATACTACTCGTAATGCCAGTGATGTTTCTCTGTGTGTTTATATACCAATGTCATTGATGTTTCTCAGTGTGTTTATATACCAATGTCAGTGATGTTTTTCTGTGTGTTTACATACCAACGTCAGTGATGTTCCTCAGTATGTTTATATACTAATGTCAGTGATGTTTCTCTGTGTGTTTATATACTAATATCTGTAATGTTCTCTCTGTGTTTATATACTTATGTCAGTGATGTTTCCTTGTGGGTTTATATACCAACGTCAATGATGTTTCTCTGTGTGTTTATATACTAATATCTGTAATGTTCTCTCTGTGTTTATATACTTATGTCAGTGATGTTTCTTTGTGGGTTTAAATACCAACGTCAGTGATGTTTCTCTGTGTATTTATATACTAATATCTGTAATGTTCTCTCTGTGTTTATATACTTATATCAGTGATGTTTCTCTGTGTTTATCTACAAACGTCAGTGATGTTTCTCTGTGTTTATATACTAACGTCAGTGATGTTTCTCTGTGTTTTTATACACTAACGTCAGTGATTTTTCTCTGTGTTTTTATATACTAACGTCTGTAATGTTTTCTATGTGTTTATATACTAACGTCAGTGATGTTTCTCTGTGTTTATATACTAACATCAGTGATGTTTCTCTGTGTTTTTATATACTAACGTCAGTGATTTTTCTCTGTGTTTTTATATACTAACGTCTGTAATGTTTTCTATGTGTTTATATACTAACGTCAGTGATGTTTCTCTGTGTTTATATACTAACGTCAGTAATGTTTCTCTGTGTGTTTATATACTAACGTCAGTGATGTTTCTCTGTGTTTATATACTAACGTCAGTGATGTTTCTCTGTGTGTTTATATACCAACGTCAGAGATGTTTATATACTAACGTCAGTGATGTTTCTCTGTGTGTTTATATACCAGCGTCAGTAGTGTTTCTTTGTGTGTTTATATACCAACGTCAGTAATGTTTCTCTGTGTTTATATACCAACGTCAGTGATGTTTCTCTCTGTGTTTATATACTTATGTCAGTGATGTTTCTTTGTGGGTTTATATACCAACGTCAGTAATGTTTCTCAGTGTTTATATACTAATATCTGAAATGTTATCTCTGTGTTTATATACTTATGTCTGTGATGTTTCTTTGTAGATTTATATACCAACGTCAGTGATGTTTCTCTGTGTGTTTATATACTAATATCTGTAATGTTCTCTCTGTGTTTATATACTTATGTCAGTGATGTTTCTTTGTGGGTTTATATACCAACGTCAGTGATGTTTCTCTGAGTGTTTATGTACTAACGTCAGTGAAGTTTCTCTCTGTGTTTATATACTTATGTCAGTGATGTTTCTTTGTGGGTTTATATACCAACGTGAGTAATGTTTCTCAGTGTTTATGTACTAATATCGGTAATGTTATCTCTGTGTTTATATACTTATGTCTGTGATGTTTCTTTGTGGATTTATATACCAACGTCAGTGATGTTTTCTGTGTGTTTATATACTAATATCTGTAATGTTCTCTCTGTGTTTATATACTTATGTCAGTGATGTTTCTTTGTGGGTTTATATACCAACGTCAGTGATGTTTCTCTGTGTGTTTATATACTAATATCTGTAATGTTCTCTCTGTGTTTATATACTTATATCACTGATGTTTCTCTGTTTCTCTGTGTGTTTATATACTAACGTCAGTGATGTTTTCTGTGTGTTTATATACTAACGTCGATGATGTTTCTCTGTGTGTTTATATACCAACGTCAGTGATGTTTCTCTGTGTGTTTATATACTAACGTCAGTGATGTTTCTCTGTGTGTTTATATACTAACGTCAGTGATGTTTCTCTGTGTGTTTATATACCAACGTCAGTGATGTTTATATACCAATGTCAGTGATGTTTCTCTGTGTGTTTATATACTAACGTCAGTGATGTTTCTCTGTGTGTTTATATACCAACGTCAGTGATATTCTCTGTGTGTTTATATACCAACGTCAGTGATATTTCTCTGTGTTTATATACCAACGTCAGTGATGTTTATCTGTGTTTATATACCAATGTCAGTGATGTTTTTCTGTGTGTTTATATACTAACGTCAGTGATGTTTCTCTGCGTGTTTATATACTAACGTCAATGATGTTTCTCTGCGTGTTTATATACTAACGTCAGTGATGTTTCTCTGTGTGTTTATATACTAACATCAGTGATGTTTCTCTGTGTGTTTCAGTGGAACACGTTGCTGTCTGATATCGGTGGCCAGGTTGGATTATGGTTAGGATTCTCCCTACTCACTGCAATCGAGATCGTCGAGCTTGTAGCAGACATTTTTATGACGCTGATTAAAAAAATACGCTGTATTGCTCAAGTCGGTGAACAAAAAGCCGTACAGAGTGCTGTGAAATTTTGATTCCCACACAATTATGATAACAGTTTTAATGTGTCCCTCAGACAAATTTAACAGACACTTTCTGAAATGCATTGATTTTCTTGTTAATCGTTTGTTTTATCTAAATCCCAGTTATTGATACATGATATACATATGTATGTAAGTATGTATATATATCTATCTATGTATGTATGTATGTATGTATGTATGTATGTATGTATGTATGTGTGTGTGTATGTATGTGTGTGTATATGTTTTATATCTCTCTCTGTGTGTGTATGTATATATGTGTGGTGTGTATGTCTCTATGTGTGTGTGTGTGTGTGTGTGTGCGTGTGTGCGTGTGTATTTTATTGGATAGTTTGGGTCCTTGTGCAAGCCTACATTTACGAATGTCTCTGTCAATATAATAATTAAATATTCATTTAAGATTTAAATATGTCTTGCGTTGCTGGACATTATATTTTCAATATAATTATGTATTATTAATGTTATGTTTATGCTAAATATTTTGGGTCTCAGTACAACACTACATCTACGGATGGATTTCTGAATTTATCATCCATTAAAGGCTTTTGTTGGAGAGATCGCTGGCACTATAATTTGCGATATCTCCTGCGAAATTCTCTTAGGAAATATCGCTTCTTATAATCTTGACTGGTCAAATTTTAATCACTGCATTCTAATTAAAATGAAAATAATAATGGATGATAAAACGAATACCCCCCCCCCCCCCCCTTCATGTCTTGTGATATCATAATTTATCAGCACTCGTTGATAAAAGTATAAATATCCTATATACTTTTATCAACTCGTACTGATATATTATGCTATCACAAGACACTCGGGGAATATCCTTTATATATTCATTATTAATTTATGTTTCATTGCTTCTTTGATTTTGATATCTTGGGCCTTGTCTACAGTCTAAGTACATTTATGGACACATTCCCAACATGTTTATTATTTATTTAAAGTTTACACTGGATATCTTGGGCCTAGAGCAAGTCTATTTTTACTGCCACATTATCTTCATATTTAGTTATTTAAATTTCATATTGAATATCTTGGTTCCTGGTGTAATGCTAGGCTCAAACTACCAATTACCAGGGCAAAGTTGGCCACCTTTCTGCTCTCACGACTTCTACGACTGTTCAGATGCCAGTCTGAGCGTTCTTACAACTCGATTTTCGTCGTATATAACTCATACGACCCATTAGTTATTAATCTGAGCGCACCCGCCTTAATTGGGAGTTGGGGAAATTACCGTCGAGTTGGCCAACTTTGTTGTGACAGTTGACAGTCTGATCCCAGCATTAGTCTACATTTACGGACACATTCTCAATATATTTGATATTTATTTAAATTTTATATTGTATTTGTTTTATCCCCATGCAAGTCTACGTTTTATGGATGCATTATCAATAAATCGATATCTTAAGATAGTAACCAGTTTTCTCTTTGTGTGTATGTATTTGTGTGTTTCTGTGGTTTGTGTGTGTGTGTGTGTGTGTGTGTGTGTGTGTGTGGTGCGTATTTGCGTGTACGTGTGTGGTTTGTGTGTGTGTATATGTTTGCGTGTATATGTGTGGTTTGTGTGTGTATGTGTGTGTGTTTGCATGTATAGGTGTGGCTTATTTGTATGTGTGTGTGATTGCGGGTATATGTGTGGTTTGTGTGTGTGTGTGTGTGTGTGCGTGTGGTGCGTGTATAGGTATAGGTGTGGTTTGTGTGTGTGCGTGTGTGTGTGTGTTTACGTGTATATGTGTGGTGTGTGTGTTTGCGTGTATGTGTGGTTTGTGTGTGTGTGTGTGTGTGGTGCGTGTATGTGTGGTGTGTGTGTGTGTGTATGTATATTTATCTGTGGTGCGTGTTTGCGCGTACATCATTGTATGGTGTGTGTGTATGTATGCGTGTATTTATGTGTGGTGCGTGTTTGCGTGTACATGTGTGGTTTGTGTGTATATGTGTGCGTGGTATATGTGGTTTGTGTGTGTGGTGCGTGTATATGTGTGGTGTGGTGTGTGTGTGTTTGCGTGTATTTATGTGTGGTGCATGTTTACTTGTACATGTGTGGTTTGTGTGTATGTGTGCGTGAGTATCTGTGGTTTGTGTGTGCGGTGCGTGTTTGCGTGTATATGTGTGGTTTGTGTGTGTGTGTGTGTGTGCGTGTATGTGTGTTTACGTGTATATGTGTGGTGTGTGTGTGTTTGCGTGTATATGTGTGGTTTGTTTGTGTGTGTGTGTGTGGTGCGTGTATATGTGGTGTGTATGTGTGTATTTATGTGTGGTGCATGTTTGCGTGTACATGTGTGGTTTGTGTGTGTATGTGTGCGTGCGTATCTGTGGTTTGTGTGTGTGGTGCGTGTTTGCGTGTATATGTGCGGTTTGTGTGTGTGTGTGTATGTGTTTGCGTGTATATGTGCGGTTTGTGTGTGTGTGTGTGTGTATGTGTGGTGCGTGTTTGCGTGTATATGTGCGGTTTGTGTGTGTATGTGTGTGTGTGTGTGTGTGTGTGTATTTCGGCGTGCGTGCGTACATTCGTGCGCGTGTGTTTGTGTGTTTGTTTTGGTTCCTTTGGCGGAAAGCACTGCAGCATAGAGGACAGTGCTTAATCATCTTTTGTTTTATATTTTGGCGCACAAAATAAGGCTAGATTTATTCTGAAAGTCGCAGACCCTTGTTTCAACCCATGAAAAACACCGGTGTTACCAGAAACACTTCGGATGTACGAAAATGGAGGATCTAAACAATAAAATCTAAGTAATATCTTAATTTCAATTATAAAAAAATCCCGGCTATGATGGAGAAAAATACACCGTAGTGTTAAAAACTGGGGTCTGTCACTTTAACTTATAGTGTACAAGTGGTCTATAATCGTTACGATTTAGCATTTCTTACAATTCAGGAGCGGTTTAAGGGAGGACAACCTGTCCCAGGCTTCTCACAAGCTGCACCTTATCATCACTGTCCCTCATTCACATTTTCATTAATATTAACACACGTTCAGGACCCCACCCAGCTGTTTATGTTTCGTCCCTTTACATAATCCTGTATTCGTAACGCCTAACATAAATAACGTAACGTAAGTAAAGTCATGTAATGTAAGTTAACACTGAATGAGTGAACATGGGACTCCAGATGGAAGCGCTCGTTCCTATTACATTCCAGATGGTCGTAGGAATGCTAGGCATTCTTTATTATCCAAAGCCATCCTGGCTATAGGCGCGACATAAACATCAATATTATTATCATAGTAACAGTTGTGCATATATACATAGTGTGATATTTAACAATCAAAATTACATGAATAGAGTATATAAAATGTCAATAGGAGGGTAAACATAATATATTAATTTTTAATGAACATTTCCCTTCTTAGAAAAGCCTTGTATAAATATTTTCCAAGATTGTTTAAAGTTTTTATATTTTCCGAGTTCAATAGTTTGATTAACTTAAACACGGAAGGTCTGACGTAGAAGTATTTCTTTATGTAATTTATTCTTAGATCATGGTAAAAAGGACAACTCAGAATAAAATGGAATTCGTCTTCGATTGTTTCATTATCACATAGTGTACATAATCTGTTTTCTCTTGGGGTATTTTGGCGTCTCCCGACTTCAATACAAAGGCAATGGTCAGATAATCGTATTTTGGTAATCAGTTTGCTGTATACAAATTCAAGGCGTTTTTTTAGATAGTTCTTGACATTATGAGTAGGATTTAGATGTTGATATAAGAATCCTTTAGATGACGAATCAATTATTCTGTTACAATCCTGGATGAAGTGATCCTCTAAACGTTGTTTAACTGTGAATAAGAAAGAAGTTTTATTTTCGACCTGTTGGCTATCCCATATGTGAGGAAGGCCTACTTCTAGTAGAATATTTTTCACAGAATTTGCCCAATTAAATCTAGGGAGATTGATATCATCTAATAATAATTCGTAGCAGCTCTTTAAAATACAGTTGTTAGTATTTAATATTTTCAGCCAATATTTAATAATTCTGAATTTTCGAGAAGTGGTTAAAGGAAAGCGACCAAGTTCTGCGAATACCATCATATTAGTACATTTTTTACTTACACCAAGTATTCTTTTGCAGAAATCGATGTGTACCTTTTCAATATCTGTAGCGCTATGGTATCCCCAAATCTCGCAGCAATAGCTTAATATGCTGCTAACATAAGTATCAAACAAATATAACTTAGTTTCTACATTAAGGTTACAATCATTAAATTTTCTCAGCAAACCAAATAAAGCTTTGCGACCTTGATTAGCAATGCATTTTTGTGTCTCAACAAACTTTCCATTGAATTTTAATACCAATCCCAGATAATTGAATTCATTTACTATTTCCAATTCGTTATCCCCTAGATACCACTTTTCATTATCTCGTATAATACCTCCGTTACGAAATATAAGAACCTTGGTCTTATCGGTATTAATACATAAATTCCACTTATAACAATATATATTTAGACAATTTAACATTTCTTGCAAGCCTTCTATACTTTCTGAAAAAATAACTGTGTCATCAGCATACATTAGCAATAATAAGTTCAAATATTTCAATTCGTAAGAGTTATTGCAGTGGTTTAACAGGTCAAGTTCATATCGTTGACAAAAAGAGAAAAGAGCATAGGCGATAGTGCGTCTCCCTGCATTAAACCCACACTAGTTGAAAAAGAATCAGAGAAGGACCCGTGGTGTTTAACACATGATTTAACATCATTATACATTGATCTAATTATAGTTAATAGTTTTCCTGTGACACCGTATCCGATTAGTTTATACCAAAGACTATTTCTATTAATACTATCAAAGGCCTTTTTGTAATCAATGAAACAACAATATAAACGTTTTTTATGCGCTCGGTCCTATAACATTTCAGGAACCGTCCCTGAAATGTAATAGGACCGAACGCTTCCATTTGGAGTCCCATGTTCACTCATTCAGTGTTAACTTACATTACATGACTTTACTTACGTTACATTATTTATGTTGGACGTTACAAAATGTGTTTCCGGGAATCAAACCCTACCTAGAAAAACGTGGCGACTCTAACTAAACAAAACCATTTCGACACATACCCGGAAACAAATGTTCTAGCCCTCAATAGCGAACTTTCATCGTAATTAATTATATGCGTCAATAGTGAAGTTTCATTTTTTAAATATAATTTATGTTTTCTTTCTCATATATCTATTTTCACATATTATTATCTCATTAAATAATATCTCTTTACTCAGTTTGTTATGAAATTAATGCATTATTGTTTTACCAGTGAAAACAAAGTTTAACGTTTGTTTTGTTTAACGACACTACTAGAGCACATTGATTTATATATCATCGGCTATTGGATGGCAAACATTTGGTAATTTTGACATATAGTGGAAACCCGCTACATTTTTCCATTAGTTGCAAGGGATCTTTTATATGCATCATCCCACAGACAGGATAGCACATTCCACGACCTTTAACCAGTTGTGGTGCACTGGTTGGAACGAGAAAAAAACCCAATCAGTTGAATGGATACACCAAGATGGCTAAATCCCGCCCCACCAGTGAAACCAAATAATCCGATACTGGAGAAGAAAATACTGAGGAAAGGAAGGAAATACTTAACCCTTTCAATTTACAAAAAAAAAAAAAAAAAAAAAAAAAAAATGGCAAGTGAACATTTTTGATTTATCGGCGACTTGACCTAACTTTAGGGGTAAGAAAAAAAAAACCGTTTCGCAGGCTAGATTAAAAAGTTTGTTTTGTTTAACGACACCACTAGAACACATTGATTTAGTAATAATCGGCTGTTGGGTGTCAATGATATGGTCGTTTTGACACAGTCATAGAGGGGAAACCCGCTACATTTTTCCATTAGTAGCAAGGGATATTTTATATTTACCAGCCCACAGACAGGATAGGACATACCAAGGCCTTTGATATACCAGTCGTGGTACACTAGCTGGAACGAGAAATAGCCCAATGGGCCCACCGACGGAGTTCCTAATGGGTCAAAAACATTGTTAATAGGTGCATTTGGTATTTGATTTTTATGGGATTTTGTTTGTTTTGTATGTTAGTATAGCAGTAATGTTGATGATTAAGACTACAGAAAGATTATGAGCCAACATATGAAACTTACAAACAAAAATCACTCCTCAGATTTCCTAGTTACAACAATAATTAAATCATTCCTTAAAGGGACAGATCCTAGTTTCAACCCGTGAAAATTAACACTAAGTTTAGTTAAAGGAACAGATCCTAGTTTCAACCCGTGAAAATTAACACTAAGTTTAGTTAAAGGAACAGATCCTAGTTTCAACCCGTGAAAATTAACACTAAGTTTAGTTAAAGGAACAGATCCTAGTTTCAACCCGTGAAAATTAACACTAAGTTTAGTTAAAGGAACAGATCCTAGTTTCAACCCGTGAAAATTAACACTAAGTTTAGTTAAAGGAACAGATCCTAGTTTCAACCCGTGAAAATTAACACTAAGTTTAGTTAAAGGAACAGATCCTAATTTCAACCCGTGAAAATTAACACTAAGTTTAGTTAATCTACAAACCAGTAACACATTTGGATAAAGTTACAACTGAGTGAAACATTAGTCTGTGACTTTAAAATGGTGAAATAGCCTCTAAAAATATACTAAAACTCGACTCCATAGCTGTTACTTCTCAGACGCACGTGCGTTTTTAAAAATATGAGAAATGTATTTTGTGATATTAAAAACACCAGGATGACCAAAAACACTTCGAATGTATATATATATATATATTTTTTTTTTTTTTTGTTTTTGTTTCGTGCATCAGGCGAGCGCTTTACCACTGAGCTACTTTTACATTCAAATCTGGTTGTTTGTTGTTTTGATTTTTTGACAGAGACAGAAACAGACGCATGTATTGTAGAAACAGAGACGGACAGAGACAGAGAGAATTAGAGGGGGCAGGAAATGAGAGAGAGAGAGAGAGAGAGAGAGAGAGAGAGAGAGAGAGAGAGAGAGAGAGAGAGAGAGAGAGAGAGAGAGAGAGAGAGAGAGAGAGAGAGAGAGAGAGAGAGAGGGGAGAATAGCGGGAGAGAAAAAAAAGGAGTGGAGAAAAAGAATGGAAATTAATGGTTGGTTAATTAATGCAAAGCACACCAAGCTAATCTACGGGTGATTAACCTTAATAGCTAAACACTGTTAATAAATTATGTTGTTTTTCGTCATCTGTGACATTTACTACAAAGTGGTCAGCAAATTAGAACACCCGTGTTGCCGAGCTATGCAAATTGCTGGGACCTGCTGCAAAATATGTGTGAAACTAACAAACCAATTACAGGCTTAACATTATTTACTAATGTTATTGGTGGAGAATTTAAGGTACATAGGAAAAAGTAAATTATTTGGATGTAAAATATTATTTCCCTACCCCCCCCCCCCCCCCCCCCCGATTTCATCTCCTTTGGAATCTCGGCACATTAAACTTCGACAAACTCAAGTTGTCCTTTTCAGAATTTTGTAACCTCCCCTCTTTACAATTTTGTTTATTTGTTTTGTTTAAGGAGACCACTAGAGCACATTGATTAATTAATCATCGCCTATTGGATGTGAAACATTTGGTAATTTTGACATAGGCCTATAGTTTAAGAGAGAAAATCCTCCACATTTTTCCAATAGTAGCAAGAGATCTATTATATAGTCATCAGAGGAAACCCGCTACATTGTTCCTGATGCAGCAAGGGATCTTTTATATGCACTTTCCCACAGACAGGAAAGGACATACCACGGCCTTTGACCAGTTGTGAACTGTCCAGGACAGAAAAGGGATTGAAGGGTGGGGTGGAAGAGGAGGTCAGTGCATCCGCACTGGCAGGTGCAAGGGAGCACAAGCAGTCCGACCATATTGATTTATTAATCATCGGCTATTGGATGTCAAACATTTGTTAATTCTGACGTATAGTCTTAGAAAGGAAATCCGCTACATTTGTTCAGTTAGCAGCAAGGGATCTTTTATATGCACCATCCCATAGACAGAATAGCACACAACACGGCCTTTAATATACCAGTCATGATGCACTGGCTGGAATGAGAAATAGCCAATGGGCTGACTGGTGGGGATCGATCCTAGACCGACCGCGCATCAGGCGATCGCTTTATCACTGGGCTATATCCCGCCTCATTAAAAATGAGATGCCACAGTTTTTATTGGCGTGCTGGTAACATTCTTGAATGAGTTTGTATCCGAAAATATTAATATTATCGGCAATGGGAATTTGTTTGGTCCCTGGGAACCCTTAAAATTCGTTCTAGGTTGGCATCTGTACTGAAAATAGAACCCAGAACCTACCGACCCTAGTTTTTAAAGGGACAGACCCTAGTTGTTAAACACTACGACATATTTTTCACTAATAAAGCCGTTTTCAATCATTTAAATTAGGAGTACTTATATTTTATTATTAAGAATATTAATTTTCGTACACCTGAAGTGGTTCTGGTCATCCAGGTTTTTGTAATAACCCAAACACATTTTTCATAATTCTAAAAACGCACGTTCGTCTGAGAACTAATGGTTATCGAGACAGACTCTAGTCTAGTTTTAAACGCTATTTTCACGTTTAAACATCACAAACTTCAGCTTTTCTCTGTTATAATCTTATCCAAATGTTTTGCAGGTGTGTAGAATAACCACTTTCACGGGCTAAAACTAGGGTCTGCGCCTTTAAAACTACGACATATATATATATATATATATATATATATATATATATATATATATATATATATATATATTTACTATTAACGCCGTTTTTTGGATCAATTAAATTTTATTATTTAGAATATTCACTTTCGTACACCAGAAGAGGTTCTGGTCATTTAGGTTTTTGCAATACACCAAAATGCATTTTTCATAATTCTGAAAACGCATGTTGGTCTAAGAAGTAATGGTTATCGAGACAAGCTCCAGTTAGTTTTAGATGGTATTTCCGTTTAAACACCACAGACTTTAGCTTCTCATTGCTATGAACTTATCCAAACGTGTGTTGCAGGTTTTAGGATTTATTAATAAACTTTGTGAATATATAAGACAAAGTTTAAAAAGAATGCGTGAAATGTTGTGAATGTACATGTATATACATATAATATATAATAATTTCATAATGTTCTCCCAGAGGAAAAATTAACCCAGTTTTACTTGCTCACAATGTATAATTGTACATTGTACATTTGACTTTATGTATATAGTCTGAACGAATAAAGAATTTGATTTGATTAGGCTTGTAGATTAACTAATCGTGTCCATTTTCATGTGCTGAAAGTAGACTTATGGTTTAACCATCCAAGAGCCATAGTATATTTGCGGTGGTGGTGGTGGTGGTGGTGGTGGGGGGGGGGGGGGGGGGGCTAACGGGAAAAGGGCACATGCACCAACTCTTTAATGGGACAGAAATTAAAAGAGGGGGATCCACGTCAGCAGAGAGGTAACGACTTTTACTTTTTCTGTAGAGTTAAATATTCCATTCCTGCGTATACAACATTCCAGTAAATGTGATTACGTCTAATCATCCATACTTACTCGTTGCGATAATGATTAATTTTCATATTTCCTCTCGAATGCTAATTAGGAAACAAAGCAGCGTGTCGCCTTAATAGGACAATCACAATTATGCATAACATCAAGGAAATGTTAATAACAATAAATTAATATGGGATCGGTGAATGCAGGGTTAATTGTAAGAAACTACTTGTAAGGCATCGCTAACGGTATAAAAGGGGGTTTTGCTTTGGCTAACGACAGTACTGGGAAATTCAGACACAAGCAACATCAAGGCAAAGAAAACCAGGTTATTTTACACTGCAGATATGAAGACTCTTCTAGCTCTCTGCGCAGTCGCACTTGGTAAGTTGTTCTTAAACTTAAAGCTACATTCTCGAATAGTTTTTAATATATACTCATAAGCATATAGAAAAGATCGCGAAACATTAGATTTTTTTCTGGTAACAAGCCATTCTCGGTTTTCCTTTAGATTTTATTTACAGTCTAAAAGAAAGTTAAAGTTTGTTTTGTTTAACGACACCACTAGAGCACATTGATTAATTAACCATCGGCTATTGGATGTCAAACATTTGTTAATTCCGATGCGTAGTCATCAGAAGAAACCCGCTACATTTTTCTAATGCAGCAAGGGATCTTTTATGTGCACTTTCCAGCTGTCACGCACTGGTAGGTCATATTCCAACACACTTTCAGTGGGAGTAGACAGTAGAGCTCCTATAGTATGTTTTGTTTATATTTTTTTCTTTTCTTTTTTGTGAGTTTTTGTTTGGGATTAAATAAATACATAAATAAATAAATAAATAGTGTTGATTTGTAAATTATTAAAAAAAAGTTTATTAAGTTGTATATAACTGCGTTCACACTTGCACTCTATTAAACTAGTAACTAAACCAGTTTAAAATTAAGTGTGGACGCGATCTTTTCACAATACTACACTTACACTGTACCCTTTATAAAACTTTATTAAACAAGTAACTGAACCAGTTTAAAGTGCAAGTGAGAACACGATCGTTTCACTATACTGATATAGCTCAAACATTTCGGTATGTGGTTAAATTAAAGTAGTATAACTAAAACAGTTTAAAATGAAAGTGTGAACAAAACTTGTTTCAGTGTCAGTGCTTTTGCAACGGCCTAACTGACTCGCAGTCCGTAGTTAGGAAGTCTTGCGCAAGTGCGGATAACTATACTTCCGCCTTGTACCGGTATATCATTTTCATGTTCCAATGGAAACGCTCGTCATTTGTAACCAAAAGGGGCAGGACGTAGCCCAGTGGTAAAAGCGCACGCCTGATGCGCAGTTGGTCTAAGATCGAGCCCTGTCGGGGACCACAATGGGCTATTTCTCATTCCAACAAGTGCACCACGACTGGTATATCAGAGGCCGTGGTATGTGCTATCCTGTTTGTGGGATGGTGCATATAAAAGATCCCATGCTACTAATGAAAACATTTAGCGGGTTTCCTCTCTATGACTGTGTCAAAATGGTCATATGTTTGACATACAATAGCCGATGATTAATAAATCAATGTATTCTAGTGGTGTCGTTAAACAAAACAAACTTTTCTCCTTTTGTTTGTAACCATAAATGTTTTAGCTGAACCAGCAGAGTTAAACCAGTTTAAGTTGTGTATATATAATTTTCATTAATATTTTAAATAGTATATTGGTGCATTCTTATGTACTGTAAGGCATACGTAAATAAAGTGAATTAAATTGAATGATTTTGTTAATGTAATTAACGTCAGCCACGGTAAATGTGAGCGTAAGTTGCGTGGCAAGAGGCTGAGCGTTATGCTAGACTAAGACGACCAACTGACATGACAAAGTTGGCCAAATGTCTGCTCTCACTCCTACGACTGTCCAGTTGCTAGTCTGAGCGCTCTTACAACTCTGCTCTCGTCGTATAACCCAATAGCTGTTAATCTAAGCGCACCCGTATAAGTCGGGAGTTAAGGAAATTACAACGCAACCGTCAAGTTGGCCAACTTTGTCGTGACAGTTGACAGTTTGATCCTAACATGTTTCTATGTGCCTTAAGGAAATAAAGTGAACTGAATTGTTCATAACATTACATGATACATATGTATTGTAACATGTGTAATATTATTTAATATTTTTAACTATGTTTACGGACCGAAAGAAAACATAGTTTTGCGTTACGTAAATGTTGAAGGGCCTTACAATTCCCCATTTCAGCAATCACCATGACTCATGCATGGTGCACAGGCAACATGGATGACTTCAGGTGTGTGCCATACAAGCACTCAGCGGTCTGCATGTCGGATGGAACTTACATCTGCGGAAACTGCTTTGCTGAGGAGTTCGAATGTCTGTAAGTATCCCCTCCCCCAATAAAAAAATAAAAAATAAAAAACCACACACACACAAAAAAACCTGCACAGCTACCCAATACACATAAGTTAATCTTACCGTTAAGATCGCTTCGTAAAACGGGGCCCAGAAAGATAAGAAAAGGCGCCCCTTTTGTCCTGATACCACACTAATTTGAGGACATTAAAACGCGTACCGTATGTCCGTACGTGTGTATAAACTAGATGAAATGTTTTTCCTATTTTTTTTTGGGGGGGGGGGGGGGGGGGGGGCGAGGCGGGCATGCCCCCTAGATACTGTCGCGTATTTTTTTAATGTATATTTCATGATCATAAGCCACTGCACAGGTTCACACATTTATATCAATATATGTTTGTTTTCCTTCAAATATTCCATTGTCTGTACGTTGGAAATGTTTCTGCACCGAGTGTAACATTTGATCCATGACCGACTTTTCAGGCATGTGTAGGGCGGGACGTGGCTCAGTGGTACAGCACTCGCCTAATGCGCAATCTAGGATCGATTCCCGTCGGTGGCTACATTGGGCTATTTGTCGTTCCAGCCAGTGCTCCACGACTGGTGTAACAAAGGCCGATGCATGTACTATTCTGTCTGTGGGATGGTGCATATAAAAAAAAATCCTTGCTGCAATCGAAAAAGTGTAGCCCATGAAGTGGCAACAGCGGGTTACCTCTCTCTGTATCTGCGTGGTTCTTAACCATATGTCAGACGCCAACTAACCGTAAATAAAATGTGTCGATTGCGTCGTTAAATAAAACATTTCTTTCCTTCCTTTCAGGCATGTAAATACTACAGGGGTAACGGCGATTTTATCACAGGCAGAGGCAAAAAGAAGATGCACATCGCCGGTAAAACATTGCGATGAGGCCGAAGTCGAACAGAAACAGCAAAAGTTCATCAAGAAAACAGCAAATGGCCAATGGTATTAGTTTGACCCGTTAACAGGATGCCGGAATCAACCCGACCTGAGGCAACAACACGCCGTTTAAGTTGGACGTTTTTTGTTTTTGTCCCCAGTTAGATAACTGGTTTTGCTGTATTTATATAGTATGTAAAAACAAGGAAGAATAAAATCTGACGAAAAACAACACAAAATATTCTAGTTGTTCTTTGACTAATTATTGAGGCGTTTAGGAATATTGCTATTTTATTGTATTTACAGGTCCGTAGGAACAGAGGGGACCGTGGGGAATTGGACGCTTCAAAACGTCTATGGTTATCAATAGCAATGTTTCCGTATTACAGCAGGGGCGGAACCAGTATTTTGTAAAGGCAGGGAGGGGAGGGCGTGTGTCACCACAGTCTAAGCAAAGTGGCAAGTCTGTGTTTGCTGAAGACAAATAAGACGGGCTCTCAAGGGCAATTGGGTGGTTCGATTATAATCCCCAGAACATTTGAAAATAAAGATTGACCCGAGACGAGTTTTCAGGGCAACTAAGTCTTTTTGTACATTGTGGATGATGAATCAATGTTTCTTTTGTTTAACGACATTGAATAATTAATCAAAAGCTATTGGATATCAAACATTTGGTCATTCTGAGTCAGTCATCAGAGGAAACCCGCTACATTTTGTTCATTAGCAGCAAGAGATGTTTTATATGCACTTTCCCACAGACAGGATAGTACATTCCACGGTCTTTGACCAGTTGTGGTGCACTGGTTGGAACGACAAAACCCCCAAACAATCACTTGAAGGATCTACAGAGGTGATTCGATCCTGCTACGCAAGCACCTCAGACAAAACAAAGAAAGGAATGTTTTATTTAACGACGCACTCAACACAATTTATTTACGGTTATATGGCGTCAGACATATGGTTACGGACCACACAGATTTTGAGAGGAAACCCGCTGTCGCCACTTCATGGGCTACTCTTTCCGATTAGCAGCAAGGGATATTTTATTTGCGCTTCCCACAGGCAGGATAGCACAAACCATGGCCTTAGTTGAACCAGTTATGGATCACTGGTCGGTGCAAGTGGTTTACACCTACCCATTGAGCCTTGCGGAGCACTCGCTCAGGGTTTGGAGTCGGTATCTGGATTAAAAATACCATGCCTCGACTGGGATCCGAACCCAGTACCTACCAGCCTGTTGTCCGATAGCCTAACCACGACGCCACCGAGGCCGGTACACCACCTCAGACAAGCGCTCAACCGACTGAGCATTATCACGGCCCCTTTGCAATAGAGACGTTGTATAAGGTCATTCATGAACCGAGTTTATAGCAGTGTACTCTTTTACTGGAAGGGTGGGACGTAGCCCAGTTGTAAAGCTCCCGCTTGATGCACTGTCTGTCTGGGATCGATCCCCGTTGGTAGGCCCACTGGACTATTTCTTGTTCCAGCCAGTGCACCATGACTGGTATATCAACGGCTGTGGTATAAAATATCCCTTGCTACTAATGGAAAAATATAGCGGGTTTCTCTCTGTAAGACTGTATGTAAACAAAATTACGAAGTATAACATCCAATAGCCGATGATTAATAAATCAATGTGCTCTAGTGGTGGGAATCTCCAATATAATTTTTTTGAATCCCGTACAGCTCCAAAAACACTGAAAGTGAATGCATATATCTTTGGTATAAAAAAAAATGTACAGGAACAAAAATAAAATGCAAATGAATATCTCATCTACTTTAGGAAACAGTGCATCTATATCCATGTGGCTATTCCTTCTTCCAGCCAGTGCACGGCTGATATATCAAAGGCAGTGGTATTTGCTATCTTGTCTTTGGTATAGTGCATATAAAAGATCCCTTGCTACTAATGGAAAAATATAGCGGGTTTCCTCTCTTAGATTATATGTAAAAAATGACTGTTTGACATCCCATAGCTGATGATTTTAATAATAAATGTGTGATCTAGTGGTGTCGTTAAACAAAACAAACGATGTCCATGTATGTGGAGATGAGACTGATTTGGTAGTACTTTCACAGCAGTTACAACAGCATTAATAGTCAATGTTTGCCACTTATGCCCAATCAAATGCTCATTTTGGTTCATCGAAGGTTAGAAAGGCTACTGTAGTACTGACTAAGCTGGTGACCAAAGTTTTCAGGTGGAATAAAACAACTTCCAGGCATCAAAGGAGCCGATGAGAAATAGATGTTATCACCCCACCTTGCCAAATGAAAAACTGTCATAATGGAGATAATTGGTCAATAACCAAGGAAGCAAAGAAATGTTTTATTTAATAACGCACTCAACACATTTTATTTACGGTTACATGGCGTCAGACATAGGGTTAAGAACCACACAGATTGAGAGAAAACAAACTGTTGCCACTTCATGGGCTACTCTTTTCGATGAGCAGCAAGGGATCTTTTATATGCATCATCCCAAAGACAGAATAGTGCATACCAGTCTTTATTACACCAGTTCAGGCTGAGTTGTGGAGCACTGGCTGGAACGAGAACTAGCCCAATGGGCCCACCGATGGGAATCGATCGTAGATCGATCACGCATCAGGCGAGCACTGTATCACTGAGCCACATCCCACCCCCTAATCAGTGAATAAAGTTCCAATGAGGATTACCAGAAGGCAACTCAGATCAGAAGATATATACACATTACTGAACGTTGTGAATAACAAGTTATCAACAGCCCCATCTCTATCAAATGATACTTTCTAATATACATACGTGCTCCACGGCCTGTACAAATTTATTATATATTAAAATAATTATTTATATTTAAATAAAAATTGTAAAACAAAAACCAACTAGGAAGGAAAAATTAAAAAAAGAAAAGAAAAAAGGAGGCTAAAAATCGAATCTACTTTGCACCGACATGACAAAGAAAGAAGAAGTTTGTTTTGTTTAACGACATCACTAGAGCATACTGATTAATTAATCATTGGCTGTTGGATGTCAAGCATTTGGTAATTCGGACTCATGACAGGAAACACGCTACATTTTTTCCCAATGCAGAAAAGTATCTTTTATATGCACTTTCCGACAGACAGGAAAGCACATACCACGGCCTTTGTCCAGTTGTGGTGCACTGGTTGGAACGAAAATAAACCACAGTCAGCTGAATAGATCCACCGAGGTGGTTCGATCCTGCGACACAAACACCTCAAGCGAACACTCAACCTACTGAGCTAAATCACGACCCCCCCCCCCCCCCCCACAAAACCAATGTTTTTCGCTGTTGTAATTGCTGTGAAAATACTGCTAAATCAGTCTCAATTTAACATGCCGTATTTTAGACACCGTTGCTGCCTAAAATACAAGTTCACAAGATATGCATTCGCATTTTTTGTAGACATCTTATGTGACACCACGTCAACAGGTACATGTTTTTAAGTCAGACACTTGCAATGTGACACCACGTCAACAGGTACATGTTTTTAAGTCAGATACTTGCAATGTGACACCACGTCAACAGGTACATATTTTTAAGTCAGACACTTGCAATGTGACACACTAGTACTAAACTATTTTTGAAAGCAAAGCATTCTATCACATTGTGTTTTGTTGCTTTTACATGCTTAAAATGACAAAACAAGCTTCTGGTGGCGCCCAGTGCTCGCTTTCATGGACTTGACTGTTGGCAGCCACTGAAGAGGTGCTCTTTATATATACTCTTCAAAAAAAGAAACGCAAAAGGGTACAAATGGGTTATAACTCCGATTTTATGTTTCCTACCGGTTCATGCTTTGTGAATATAAGGTCATTGCATGTCCCAAACACATTCCCACGGTTACATTCGATAAAACGCAGCTACTGTACAATAAAGTTCCAAAATGTGAACATTCGCAAAAACGCAGCCACGTGCAAACCATGTCACCACTAAACGTGCAACATGAACACCGACAGTATAAAAGTGCAGGGTGTTCGCTTGCCTGGCCTCTGTATCTGGCCGACAGTTGACAATCCAGGACATGCCACGTCTCAGTGAACCGCAGAGAAACAATGCCATCGGCCGACTAGACGCAGGCGAATCCAGAACGGCCGTTGCCAGGGCATTCCATGTGTCCCCAAGCACCATCTCCAGACTGTGGGACCGTTACCAGCAACATGGATCAACACGTGACCTCCCTAGATCCGGTCGACCACGGGTCACTACCCCCGGGCAGGACCGCTACATCCGGGTACGCCACCTTCGGGAACGATTGACTACTGCCACCTCCACAGCCGCAGCAATACCAGGTTTGCGCAGGATATCCGACCAGACCGTACGGAACCGCCTACGTGAGGTAGGAATTCGTGCCAGACGTCCAGTTCGAGGTGTCATCTTAACACCACAACACCGTCGACTCCGACTGCAGTGGTGCCAGATTCATCGACAATGGCCTCAACTGCGATGGAGACAGGTGTGGTTCAGTGACGAGTCCCGATTTTTTCTGCTCCGACGTCATGATGGAAGATGTCGCATGTATAGGCGTCGTGGTGAACGTTATGCGGCAAACTGCGTGCAGGAAGTGGACAGATTCGGCGGGGGTAGTGTCATGGTGTGGGCAGCCATCTCACACACTGGCAGAACTGACCTGGTCCACGTGCAGGGCAACCTGAATGCACAGGGCTACATTGACCAGATCCTCCGGCCACACATCGTTCCAGTTATGGCCAACGCCAACGCAGTGTTCCAACATGACAACGCCAGGCCTCACACAGCACGTCTCACAACGGCTTTCCTAC
This sequence comes from Gigantopelta aegis, assembly GCF_016097555.1. Lineage (NCBI taxonomy): Eukaryota > Metazoa > Mollusca > Gastropoda > Neomphalida > Peltospiridae > Gigantopelta > Gigantopelta aegis. Next base: position 18,135,710 of record NC_054702.1, read on the forward strand.
AGAACAACAACATTAATGTCCTTCCTTGGCCATCGATATCACCGGATTTGAACCCAATTGAGCATCTATGGGACGAGTTGGACCGACGCCTCCGACAGCGACAACCACAGCCCCAGACCCTGCACGAGCTGGCAGCAGCCTTGCAGGTCGAGTGGGCCACCATCCCCCGGGACGTCATCCGTACTCTGGTTGCTTCAATGGGCAGGCGGTGCCAGGCAGTTGTCAACACACGCGGAGGCCACACCCGGTATTGACTCCAGATGACCTTGACCTTGGTGGTGTGTCCTATCACTTACTCACAATGGACTAGAGTGAATTGTGAACAATCCTGCAACATTTGGTAATTATCGGACTCACCATTCAATAATTAAATCAATTCTCCAAATGTTACAACAATGTGGTTTTGCGTTTCTTCTTTTGAAGAGTATATATATATATCTGTTAATCCATCCCATTGCAAACATTTCACATAATTAGAACTGAATTACACCCATAACATGTTCATTAATCTCTATGGTTTTCATCAAACTCCTGACGGATATATCATGTACCTCACCGATACCCTTGTTTTTCGTATTATATATACATGTATATATGTTAATTCTAATTATGTGAAATGTTTGCAATGGGATGGATAAACAGTTTCTTTTTGACCAACTACTCATAATACTGTATCCATTGGAGAAGGTGCCGTCTGATTAATGAAGTTGTTCTTTATTAGAAAGGGAAATTTTGTTTAGCATGGGTACTCTGGTGACACATTTATATTGACAGAGAAACAATTTATGTATGTAATGTTAACAATATTGAACCAAGAAATTAGCTGGACGAGAATTTAATGTTATGTGCAGTAGACCGTGAAAAGTAGGTCACAGTGACCTAGTAATTGTACGCAACACACCACAATCCCAAGTTGTTCCTACAAGTGATGTTTGATGGCCCTGTATGCAAGATATTGTCTGGACAAGACAAAGTTAACATATCGACGTACGGATGGGTGGACGGACAACACCATGCCATAATACAACCCATCATAGACGGGCGTATAATAAAGAAACAGACTGATGCAATAAAAGATCATAAAGTCATATCCCATTAATGTAACCTCTTTATTGACAAAAATGACACATTATATACCTTTTCCTTTTAGAATATCCATATCCATACAAGTAATGTGTTTCTGTTCAGTCATATTGCTTGTGGTAGACCAAACTTCACTTTATTTCCTACCTATGTTGTGATGTATTTTGTTTTGTTTTTGTTTTTTGTTGTTTTGTACATGTATATCAGGGCTCGAAATGGCCTGTTGCAACCAGTGTCCGGTTTGTGTGACTTAAATATTAGAAAATAATAGCGTAAGTCGCCCAAATAATATTATTTGGTTGATCTTCTTTAGAGCTATAACATATGAGCCACTATTAATATTTGTATTGCATATATTTATTCCACATTAAAATCTTGCTGGTGGGTCATGATTCGCTTACCATAATTTGCCAAAATCCATTATTATTTTTTGGGGCCACCATATTTTTGGGCGAGTTTCAAGCCCTGTATACAAAATTATTGGGATGTAAAATGGAGTTGTGGTTACTATCAACATTAGAATGTTCAACAACATATTGTATATATAGTCACTGATATTGTAAACATGAACTTGAGTTTAATATAACATTTCAGTAGTTATAAAGACTATATCTGTGGAAAGCATGCTACAATACCTGTATATAGCAGTAAAGTCAGGATTGTCTCATCAATAAAAACACCATTCCTGAAAGATGTTATCTCTCTTCTCTATTTTAACATATTGGGCTAGAATCCCTGGGTGATATTAAGGCCCGTGGACTGCATTTGAAGGGGAACTGTCAGAGCTATTTGAAAGTAGCGGGGGGCACGGTCAGTCTGATGGCACAGGGGAGGGAAAGTTAATGGGACAAAGGGCCTGGACCTATTAATGGGGGTTCGAGGGCATTATCTACCAAGATAACTTTTTATCTCGGATGTTCAAATACGGAATTTTCAGCATTCTGAGCACTATCAGGAACAAAGTGGGCCTCTCACCCACCCACTCTGCGGTTCATGGATATGAATGTATGTTCTGATGATGATGAACATTATAAAATGGATGCAAATTTTATGATATAATAAATCACCCACCAAAATGCACAAATTTCACAAACATGTCAAATATGGTAGCTTATTGTGCTATGGGGGGGGGGGGGGGGGGGATATGTTTTGTCTAGTTGAACACGTTGCATAGCGATATAGATCTCCAAACACATAATATGTATGGATACATTAGCCTAACCCAAAAATATAAATATATATGTACTAACAACCCACAATAACTTGAAATGTGACTTTTTGAAGAAATTTGTTTTAAATGTTTGTTTTCGGTTTTTAATTTTTTTTTTTTTTTTATAAATATCTGTGCTTGAAAAATACTGAGTTAAGAATGTATACTCATTAGAAAGCCCTTACATGTAGCTATCCAGTGATACTATAACATTTATTATATCTTTGATGATTCTGGAGAAAAGAGTTATATTACACCTCTGTATACTAATTCAAAAATATGTCATAAAATGTGTCGAGGTACCTTAATAAAATAGGCTAAAACACAATTTCACCCCCGAGCTGGAGCGATCTACAAGCAGATCCTCTAACTCGAGAAGTTCAGCAACACAAATATAGTACTAAAGTAGTGTCGGAAATAGAATAAAAATTATTTTCATCAATTATTTCTTTCCTATTAAACTGACAAGTAAATATTTTGTAAATACCTATTTAATGATACTCTACCTAATTTAGCATTTATTTGTTTTGACTCACATTGATGTACAAGGTGGTGTTTACTCTTGAAATTAAAATGAAGTTGTCAGTAAACCGGAGATTTGTGACCTTTATTGGAACAGACTATAACACATTTTGATGATATGTGTAAGTACATTGATGTACAAGGTGGTGTTTACTCTTGAAATTAAAATGAAGTTGTCAGTAAACCGGAGATTTGTGACCTTTATTGGAACAGACTATAACACATTTTTTGATATGAGTATTGTGTCAAGTACATTGATGTACAAGGTGGTGTTTACTCTTGAAATTAAAATGAAGTTGTCAGTAAACCGGAGATTTGTGACCTTTATTGGAACAGACTATAACACATTTTGATGATATGTGTCAAGTACATTGATGTACAAGGTGGTGTTTACTCTGGAAATTAAAATGAAGTTGTCAGTAAACCGGAGATTTGTGACCTTTATTGGAACAGACTATAACACATTTTGATGATATGTGTCAAGTACATTGATGTACAAGGTGGTGTTTACTCTTGAAATTAAAATGAAGTTGTCAGTAAACCGGAGATTTGTGACCTTTATTGGAACAGACTATAACACATTTTGATGATATGTGTCAAGTACATTGATGTACAAGGTGGTGTTTACTCTGGAAATTAAAATGAAGTTGTCAGTAAACCGGAGATTTGTGACCTTTATTGGAACAGACTATAACACATTTTGATGATATGTGTCAAGTACATTGATGTACAAGGTGGTGTTTACTCTGGAAATTAAAATGAAGTTGTCAGTAAACCGAAGATTTGTGACCTTTATTGGAACAGACTATAACACATTTTGATGATATGTGTCAAGTACATTGATGTACAAGGTGGTGTTTACTCTGGAAATTAAAATGAAGTTGTCAGTAAACAGGAGATGTGTGACCTTTATTGGAACAGACTATAACACATTTTGATGATATGTGTCAAGTTCATTGATGTACAAGGTGGTGTTTACTCTTGAAATTAAAATTAAGTTGTCAGTAAACAGATTTGTGACCTTTATTGGAACAGACTATAACACATTTTGATGATATGTGTTAATTTCATTTACCCTTAAACAAACTTTTAATATAAAACTGCAAGTTAACTGATTATTTTCAATTGCAGCATAAATTATTAATTATGACCAGCATAATTATTTAGTGAATATAAATTCAATATTAGTACATTGGAAATTTACACAATCTTGCAACAACTTAAAGGTGCTATATCATTGTTATATGTGAGCATCTGTTTGTGATAAAGATTCTCCAATAAAAATGTATGTTCTACTAGTAGATAAAATTATTTCCTATAATCATTTATGGTCATATAGTTAAAGGTGTAGTTTTTAAATGTTAAAGCAAAATGTTATATATAAAAAAACAAAACCCACCATGATTTGCAATAGCTGTCATTATGCAACTTTGAGATAGCACCTTTAATACCGGTATAATAGATCACAAATTCAAAATGGTTCTTAACAGTTTTGCTCAAAAGTTACTTATAAATGTCTACAAATGTTTTGTTTTGGAGAGGAATAGTGGTAAACTGTCATCAGAAACAGTCCCTGATATATTGTAAGAGCAATGAAATTAACACATGGTGATCAAAATTTATTATAGTCTGTTCCAATAAAGTGCACAAATCACCCGTTTACCGACATCTTTATTTTTAATTTCAAGAGTAAACACCACTTTGTACATCAATGATAGCCAAAACAAGTAAATGCTAAATTAGGTCAACTATCATTAAATAGATATTTACATAATCTTTACATGTCTGTTTAATATGTAAGAAATAATTAACAAAAATCATTTTTATTCTATTTCCGACAGTACTATAGTATAAATTCCACTTCCAGGTGACACCCCATCCCTGTCTACGCCCAGACTATATGGGCCTCAATTAACATATTATTACTATGTAGTACGCTGGAAGTTTGAACTGTTCACTGAAATCCATATAATTCTTGTGTCCAACCTCAAGCCCTGGATTCTGTAAATTAAAATGGTGCAATCGGAACACATTAGATGTATGGTTTCTTCAAAGGTGGAGTTTTGTGTTTTAAACCCTTCAAGCTAAATTGACTGCAGTGCACGGACGTGATTGCCTCCTTCAAAAACAAATGTCTAGGTATGTCCAAAAAGTGCTGGTAAACATTAAACTTTTGGTTACGTTTATTTTTTATTTAAAAACCTTTTTATGGCATTCAAATTATAAGAAATGAAGCCTAGATATGTTTCTAGATGGTGATAAAAACCAAAAGTTTTAAAGCATCAACTATAGGGCACATTCACTAATATAAGTTCAAGCATCAAGGCCATGCATGTGTCAGGCTTGGGGTGGGATGGGTAATTGCTCTCCTTTTTATACCAAAAATTAATATACAAATAGAAATCATTAAAAATAAACTTTTACTGTGGTGATAAAAATATATATTAATCAACAAAAAACAAAAATTGAAACATTAAAACATAAATTTGCAAATTAATGGCACCATTTGCATTGTCTATACCGAAATCCTTAAATAACAACCAATTGTTTTTCAAACTACATGTATATACATATGACATCTCTAATGCCTCGTAATTCGTTCTTGCACTGGAGATGGAGGCGTTCTGGGGCCTTTCCACAACCTAGAATGGCCATAGGATGATGACTTTGATGTGCATGCAGTGGGAGAATGAGACTTTGTTCGTCTGATTTTAGCACTATCTGAATCTGATGAACACATTTCATGCTTAGGCCTTCTTCCAGGTAGACTCTCACATGCACCATCACCAGAATGTTTACTGCCATATCTATCTGTAGAATAAGAACGTTTTTCTTTCTGGTGATTTCTGTGCATTTCGTTATCGAAATATTCATTTTTGTTGAAACTCCTTGGAGGTGTTCTTGGCCCATGGTATCTGTGAGGACTGCTATCAGTAGACCGTCTCCTATATGTGTGCTGTGATGATCGCATCCTGGCATCCTTACCATTCTGTTTATTAGCATAATCATCTTTCACAGACCCTCTCAGTGGGGATGGGCTTCTTAATTGGTTTGTTCTACCTTTGTCATCACCAGAATGCCTTCTACATCTTTCAGACATTTCACTTAAATACCTACTACTGCAGCCTTCATCTTTTCTTCGAGGAACTTCTGGTGGAGTTCTTGGCCCTTTTGGTTTCTTGTTCCCAGAGGTATGTCCATTACATCCTCTCTCCGATGCCCTTTTTACTGAACGACCATGTATGGGGGATGTGTGCTTTACAGTTCTTTGTGGAGATGTAACTCTTGACACTCGTCTTTCTCGTGATTTAACAGGAGAAAATGAACTATGTTTACGAGGAGAAAAAGCAATTCTCGCCGAACGGCCAGAATACATTTTGGCAATGTCTTTTAAATCAACACGTTTTCGAAACATGGGTGATTTTTCAAGTCTTTTTCTTTTAGGAGACCTGTCAATGCTGTTGGCATGTGAAAATGGCCTTTTTTGTGAACCCGAGGAACTTTTCCGTGGTATTTTATACCGATTTAACGTTGGCAATTCCTTGCTGGTTTGATTTGAGGAATGGGATTCACCAGCCATAGGTCGGTGCAAATCCACACTCAATTTGGTTCCCTTTCTTTGTCCTCTTTTCTGTCCAGTAGTGGATGTTGAAATGTGTGATGTCTTCAATTTGATCAGGGGTTCATAATTAGGCTTTCTTTCAGTTAGACGTTTGCTAACATTGTAGTCACGTGGAGATTCACTCCCTAATTCCCCGTCCTCTAAAGAGCTATCATCACTTATTGTTTCATCACTGTTCAAATGCAGCTGCACTGAACACTCATCAGCATCCACAGAAATGCATGGATACTCAATGGTGTTTTCATTGTAAATGGGATTGTCTTTGTCATTCATAGTATCACTTTTATCTGAAATTATTTTTGCTGTAGTATCCTTTGCTTTGGAATCTTTTGCTTTACTTGTCTGTGTGTTCCTGACTGAAGTTTTTGAAACTTTAGAAACACATGGCTTGGATGTGTCCGTGTTTCCATTCTCATTACTTGGCATGCTACTGAACAATTCATTTATGGGCTTCAGTCTCTCAAATAATTTAGAAACATTTGAATCGTCAGTACCATTCACAGTCTGCTGAGAATTAGAAATTTCACTTGAAGCAGAGTAAACTGACTTTGTTTCATCCACGTCACTGTCACTATCTGATGATGTATTATCAGAACTTGAACTTTCTTCATCAGAACTTGAATTTTCTTCATCAGATGAATCTGATGAGTCAGAATCCTTTGAAGATTCACAAATGTTTGTGCTCACCATGTCCTTTGATTCACCAATGTTTGTGCTCACCATGTCCTTTGATTGATCACTGTTTGTGCTCACCATGTCCTTTGATTCACCACTGTTTGTGCTCACCATGTCCTTCGATTCACCACTGTTTGTGCTCACCATGTCATTTGATTCACCACTGTTTGTGCTCACCATTTCCTTTGATTCACAAACGTTTGTGCTCACCATGTTCTTTGATTCCCCAATGTTTGTGCTCACCATGTCCTTTGATTCACCACTGTTTGTGCTCACCATGTCCTTTGATTCACCACTGTTTGTGCTCACCATATCCTTTGATTCACCACTGTTTGTGCTCACCATCTCCTTTGTTTCAGTATTGGTCTTGTGATCTATCAGATTTTGAGAGTTTAATGTCTGTTGTGCAGCCTCTCTATTTTCTTCATCATGCTGATATGCATAACCCTGGACTACACTGTGGCTATCTTTATTCTCTTTTACATTTACACTGTTTTTGTCACAGTGTGTTTGAACATCGGCAGTGTTGAGCATATTGTTTTTAGTAGCAGGTAAAAGGCTTGAACCAGTATCAAGTGAACGTCTTTTTTCACATACTGACTGCCTTGCTGAAATGCACATCTTGCTACCAGAATGGGTATTTAAATCTTCAGCAATTCCTGTTTCTAAATTGTTCACAGACGTTTGGCTGTTAAATGTATCATTAGACTTTAAACATTTTCTATACAAACGTGACCTTGCACACCCTTCAAATTTTTTTACACTTTCATCTGGTGACTCCCCAAGACATTCTGTTATTACTTTCTCATCTGGAAGTACAACTGTATCACCACATGTAAAGGAACCTGGTCTCTCACTGTCATTAGCAGTAACATCTAGCTGCTCATGCATGGTGTTAAATGATGACTTACAACCAGTATCTTCAACACTAACGTCACCTGATTTGTCACATCTGGTATTGGCCACTGTAAACGAATTACAGCATTCATCATTATCTGTTACTATACTTGATTTGTCTGAAGCATTATCTTCTGTCAGTGGGTCTCTGTCAACTAACTTGCAGGTTCCATTCTCAAAACTAGTTTCCACCATTTCAGAAAGAGTAACAGAGGAATCTTGAGTTAAAACAGAATCGGAAGAGTAAGAGTCATCCAAATAAACTTGGATGATATGTAAATCATCACTGATACTTGATCTGCCATCATCACAATCAGAATATCTAGCTGGAAACAATGGTTTTTTCAAGGTATCCCTTAATGGAAGGCCTTTATCTGCATCAATATCAACCTTCCTATTCTCGACAACACAATCATTGTCCATGTCTCTGTCAATATTATCAGTGACATTAGCAACTGAAGAATTCCCTTTAAATGGAAATTGTTTATCTCTAAGTTTAACACATCCTACACAACTTCCGCAATTTGAGTCCAAACAATACGCATCACTGCTACCATAGGATGCTTCACAGTCTGGTAGATACCGTTCAGTTTTTATAACCTTAGTGGCACTGATGGCAGAGATGTCGGGAATAGTCGTCTGATTAGGATCGCACACAACATCACCAGACTGATTTGAAGTTGGCTGACTATGGTCCAGCTTGAAGACATCAGAATGATTTTGGATTTCAACATGTTGTGTTACACAAGTTTCACCAACTGGAACTGCAAGACCTGCGGCTTCAGAACCAATGTCACATTCAGGGGAAAAACTCCGAGAATGAGACAATATTGCACTTTCATTGAAGGTCAAATGATTGGATTCAGACAACTTTTCATTGACTCCTAAAGCATGTGGCTTAGAATTTGGTGTGGATGTATTGACACTTGTGTATCTGAAAGTGCTAAAACTCACACTCTTATTTGCCGATACATTTGAGAAAACTGGATATTCCATTGTTTCACATAAGCTGAAATTGGACTTCTTAAATTTGTCCAGTCTAGATTTCCATGACTTAATCTCCTGTGGAATATTGTCAATTTTGTGAAGAACATAAGGTTGTTCTTTATCCAATGGATCACCTTTTGATTCAGCATTATTTCCAGAACTGAGAACAGCAGATGATGCAGTATGCTTCTGTTTTACATGCTCTGAGTCTAGCTTCAATATATTACTCTCCACATTTTTTGCAACAGCTGCCTCATTCTTGTTGCTACCAGGATTATCAATTTCAAGACATCTAGCATCTTTACCATGGTTGTTTGACCCACAGTCAAGGACAGGAATGATAATATTTAATTTTGGAATGCTTACAATGATAGATAATGGTTGGTGATCTTGTTTGGTATCAGAAGTTCCCAATGTCTCAAGTGAGGACGATACTACCTCTACCCCAGGGGTCTCTTTCTTTTCTGTACTTTGAACAATGTCCACTTCTTTCGCAGCAATTTTTGGTGAAATATTACCAGAAGGCTGACACTGTTCAAGCACTTTATTCTTTGGTAGTTTCACTTTTTGTGCAGCATTTTTGGAACTGCTCTCATGTTGGATCAAACATTCAGCAGGACAACTCTCAAAGAGAATAGCTGACTTTGGGTTACAAGTAACTTGATCGTCAGATACCAAAACCTCTCTCTGCATTACAGCTGCTGAATCACTGTGCTTTGATGATTTTGCCAAGTTGGATAATTCTCCACTGCTTTCACCATCCTTTAGGTTACTAGATTTACATTCAACCATTTCTGATGTTTCTTTGATACCATTACTGTCTTGTATCTCTTTTGGTTTAATTTTCAGATTTGGTACGTCTGGAACATTGTTCAATACATTTGCAGAGCCATTAATTTTTTTTAACTTTTTGGTACTTTTTCTAGAACCATTTTTCTGAGTACTACTGTTAGTTGGTATTTTCCCTGTGGAGTCATTCGTCTCATCAGTTTTAGCTACAGATGAGACTTCCTTTGTAGTCGTATTCTTACTGTTATGTGAAGTGGTGCTGGCAACAGTAGTATACTGCATACAAGTTTCCTTTGGTGAAACCAGCAAATGACTCACCTCATCAATATGGTCACCACCTTCCAGAATAACTTCTTTCACCGAATGAACTGCTCTATCGCTTTGTGTAGTAGTTTGATCACCATCTGCTACCCGCTTTCGTTTTAGTGAAACCAGAGGTAAATTGCTGGCTCTATTTCTCTGTTCAACAGCCGTTTCATTGCCTTTCACATTTAATGTTTTTTCTGAAGTTATTGATTGATGATGCACATCATCTACCTGTTTAACATGTTCAACATCTTGAAAACCAATTGATTTTGCCAACACCCGTGATAAACTACTCTTATTATCACCATCCCTACAAATGTTATTTGGTGAAGGACTGTGTCCCAGAACGACTGGTTTGTGTGAAATCAATGGTGCATGACTGGTTCTCCCCAGATCACCAGCTTCCTTAGAAATTCTGTTTGGTGAAACCTGTGGTGAACTATCTGGACAATTGCTTTGTTCAACATTAGCCACACCACTTTCCATATCAACTACTCGTAAAACTGGTACAAAGTTCCCTTGTTCAATATTATGATCAATACATTCCATACTAACCGGGTTTGGTAACTCTGAGGTCAAGTGAATTGGACTGCCCCTTGTTTCAATACCAGGGTGACCTGGTTCTGTACATGTTTTCATGTCAGAATCACTAACACCTTTTTCTTGTTCAACATCATCTTTAAGAATAGCCGGTTTCTGTGAAATTGGTGTTGAATGACTTGCACCATCCCCGAGGTCAGTGTTTTCTGTGTAAACACCTTTTGAAAGATGGGTACCATTCCTCTCTAGACCATCGTGATTACCAGCTTTCAAGACAGTTGATTTGGCTGATACTGGTGACTTGTTCTCCAACGAGTCATGAGTTGCTGAAGAGACATCACAGCATACTACTTCATCTACCACGGTCCTCACATCCATTTTACACTCATCCTTGGTGATGTCTTCTGCAGTCATACAAGGCCTAACAGCAGAATCCACCTGTTTAGACACAATTTGTTTTTTCATCCGACCTTCCAAGCATGAAACATTACCAGCATCTTTAACAGATACAGCTTCTGGCATCTGTTTAGGACAAGCAACTGCATCAGTGGACTCCAAGGACAGACAACTTGTACTTGTGAACTCCTTAGTTTTAATTTGTGAAATATCCAATACATTTTCTTGGACCGATTTCAAGAACAGTCTTTTTCCTGACTGGCTGCGCTGCCATACATGTAACTTATTAACCGATTGTGACATGCCACAATCTGTTTTTGTTATGCAGTCTTCAGACTTATCAGTGTTCCATTTGTCAATAACTTTAGATACTCCACATTCCTTCTTTTTCTGCTCTGTACAAAATTCGTTTTCTTTATGACGTTCTTTGTCACTTTCCACTCGTTTTACAGAAAATGTTTCATCATGTTGTGTCGCTGGCTTGTGTTTTGTATCAGATGAACCAATGTTTATTTCACTGGCTATATAACATTCGTCACTGTCAGTACGTACTGTTTCTGAAGAATGGCATTTTCCAGATTTACTACACATTCCTGACTTACTGATTACATCCGTTTTCTTATTAGGCGTAGAATGGTTGTCCCCCTGTCTATGAGAATGTGTACGTTCATGAGAACTTTCAGTATGTTTTTTAATCTGACTGCGAATTCTAGAGGGCGAATTATCAGAACTAGCATATCTGTTTTGTGAACTACAGCTCTTTACTTTGGAAGATGGGGAACTTCGATGACTTCTTGGGTCCAAATGTTTCTGTCTAGCTTTGTCAGAATGAGAGTTTCTTTCTCTCCGGTCATATTTGTCAGTTGCTCGGATTGTACTGTGGTCAGTTTTGGAGGTACTTCTGGTCTTTTTATCCCTTTCATATGTGTGCTCTTTTCTTACACCATTTTCCTTTTCACCTTTTCGTCTCTTATCGTTTTCATATGCCTTTTTGTCCTCCTTGAATGAATGTTTATCATCTCTAGAAGAGATGCCTACTATCTTGTCTCTGAGGTCACCAGTTCTTGAGTAGTGCTTTTCCCTCTGTCTGTTGGAAGGGTCAGAACTTCCAGGACATTTATCTAAAATCCTTTTTGCTGTTCTCTCCCTAGCACTTACAGAAGGTGGTACTTTTTGTTTTTCGAAATCATTAGTATAGTCTTCTTCATGTTTTCTCCTTTTTGGTATTTCACTTTCATCTGCGTCTCTGGACGTTTTTTTGTCACCATACTCAACACAACTGCCGGCCAACCTACTGCTTTTAAAGTCAGTATCTCGTACATGTGGCGTTGAAGATTCCCCATGTGTCTGAGAATATTCAAAGCTTTCATCGGATATCAGTGACGACAAGTGACTGGAACTCGAAGGAAGAGGATTATCTTTGTATCCATTCTTTCGTAGTTTGGCCAAAGCATTCACAACGGCAGGATGAGTCTGTCTTCTGAAATTCAAGCAATGCAATATTAAATACAAACAAAAGAAACAAGTTAATCACCGAGCATTATGTGTTACCTGCTATCATATATACAGGTATGTATGTATACTAATGGAAAAAAATAACAGATCACAACACTAACACCCCTCAAAATAAGTCACAAACGATAGATCAGGTCTTGTATCTGTTATGTCTACGTCTTGGTATTTTCCATAACCAATACTTTATTTGTGATCAAGTTCTATTTTGTTCACAATACATGGTTTTCACCATTTCTTCAGGTAACAGCACTTATTGTACATCATAAATAATACCATGTCTAATTACTTTTTTCATACTTTTTATGGCAATAAAAATTGTTACTGACACCATTTTAATTGCATTAACATGATCAACCGTTACACATATTGAAGCTAAACGTTACCATCTTCATGATCAGGAGAACTTTATTCATGTATTTCAAATATGTTTTCGAAAATTACTTTCAACCAAATTTGCCAAATTGTCTATTAAACTTCAAAAATTGCAGAAATTGTCAATTATTTTCAAAAAAATGTCAATTAAATTACAAGAAATTATTTCGCCAAACTAAAATAAAATTTGCCAACTGCTTTCAAAATTTGTATTTGGCGAGTGCCAAAGCTAGCCCTGAGTACATAGCATATGCTTTGATGAACCAATGGTGGTTAGGACCAGAACACTGAGCTACAACCCTCCTCACAAGACTTGAGGTGTGATCAGTTGTAGGATCAATGGTTCTCAATGGAATATAACAATCCATCGTTTCAACAGTACACCCAAGGTAGTGGAAATTTTGACTTGTGACAAAGATTGCCAGGTCATGGGATTTAAATTTCCAAAAGCGAAGGTGTACTATTTCTCTCTCACATGACTGCATATGTGATGGATTATTTTTCTCTCACTCATTTGATACAAATGAACTATTATTTTAAACAGACAGAGAATGGCTGGAGAAGTTACTTTTTTTCTTTCAACATTTAATGAAAAATAAGCTAAACTATCATATTTGCACTTTTTGTTTCATCTGTTAAATAGTTTGACACTACATATTAAAAACATAATGCAGGTTTTAATTACAAAGTATCAATCTGATACAAGTCTGATAAAAATTTTCAATGATGTCATACAACAGCAGAATTCCCGCCAGAGAGTAAAACAGGCACCATACCCAAATGTTTTTGCAGATACAATTTTTTTTAAGTTAACCTTTTGACAAAATTAATGACTTATCATTACTGTATAATTTTCTTAACCCTAACCCTAACCCATTTTCTTTCTGGGGGAGGCCCCCCATAGCCCATGTTGACTGTGGTTGCATTCAATTCCATAGCGCTATACCCAAAAATTTATCTCTGGCAGAAACACTGCACAGTATTTAGTCTTGTTCTTTAGATTGGTAATACCAAATATGAACAGTATCAAAATACTATTCTTGTTGGATTTCAGGATGAAAATAATACATTTCTCTCTTTTTAATGACAAAAGATATCGTTTTTATCCTATTAAAGCTAAATTATGAGTTTATAAACATAACTATAGAGTTAGTTCCCTTCGTTGTCACGAATGGCTCTCTCACATGAGTCCGTTCATTCTGCATATATGCGGGGGGGTGAGAGAATTGGGTTTCTCCCATCCCAACCTGTATCCAACAAGTGGTATATCAAAGGCTGTGGTATGTACTATCCTGTCTATAATCATGAACACATAAAAGATCCCGTGAGCAATAGATTTTGGTGTGTACATGTGGTGGAAGGGAGATCCTGAGTTCCAACACTACCGTCTGTCTCCCTGCTCTCATAAGCATACATGCATGTTAAGACACAAAACAGCGATACAATGCTCTTTACAAAATGTGTCGACAGCTATTTTCTAAAATAAAGGTTAATTATTACATGAAATTATTTCGCCAAACTAAAATTTCCCAGCTGCTTTCAAAATTCGCACTTGGCGAATTTGGTGAGTGCCAGAGCTAGCCCTGCTATTAATTGCTCCCCTAGCTTAGATTGCAACGAAAAATATTACCATACTAATACGTGTACATGCTAAGGGGAGCTAAAAATCTAGTCTCAGGGAACTGATGGGGACTATAATCTGAGATGATTTACTTCGGAGTTCTAGATCAACAGGTTTAAATTACCTCAGTGACACAATCTGAGATGATTTTCGCCGGAGTTCTGTTTGTGCGGTCAGCAACAAGGATGACATGTTCTTCTTGAGAACAGAGTTCTCCTCGATGAGTTTCTCATTGCTCGTTCTTGCAGTGTCCAGTTTCTCATGCAGGAAAGAGATGTAGTCTTGTGCTTCAAAGAAACGTCTTCGAATCTGCAAAATTATGCATGGAATTTGTACAAAAACCCCCCACAAATAAACAAAAACCCATAATCATGCTTTCTGCCAAAAATAATCTGAAGATACATAGTAACATAATAAAAACAAACAGATCATAATTGTTCATACTGGGTGGTTATGGGTGAAATGTATATTTAAAATGTTTTAATTTAATAAAAGTTCTAAAATTGTGTTCGAGTATGATCACCAGTTAGTTGTTACACCCAGAGCTAGCCCTGTCAGGGCAATGGGGCTGCATGGCATCTTTGTACATAATATATTACATACATGTATATTATTACATACCTATTCAAACTTACTATAGTGATAACAACATTTTCAAGCCGTGTGATAAATTTATCTTGTATCACACACAATATTATGTGCTATCTGGACCAGAACTTTTAAATGGGGAATTCCCTGTTTATTTTTACTGGAGTTACAGTCCTTGATTTTAGAAAATTATAGGTGAGTGGAAAATCGCACACCTCAATATGCTAAGGCGAGTGAAAAATCACTCTCTAAAATAAATAAAATAGGCAGTGTAGCTTCTATTGGATTTTGACTGGTATGACTACCAAATTTTCTATTAAACCAGTATTTCCTGACTTGTTCAACAAAGAGAAATACCAGTTTAACGACTGCATGGAAGCCACTGCCATGTTTTTAATTTTTATTGTTTTAATAAAAGGACATTCCTATCAGCTAAATGAGCTATGAAAACTGTTGATTTTTGTAAACAGTGGAAATAAATATACTGTACCCATATATTTTATATGCGCCGTTTGTTGAGTGTAACGTACGCTGTTTTTCACACTTATCAAATTGAAATTATGTGCGCTGTACGAGCATGATCGCACCCTCGCACCGTAAAAAGCAAGGTCTGGAGTTAGTGTTTTTTTGTTACCGACGTCATACATGATTTTCAAATTACATCACATCATATTTGAAACATTATACAAGTCTACCACGGAGTCCGATTCTTAACATTGAGTAAATCAATGAAAGGAGGATTGATCATAGATTTAAGAAAATGTTGTTATGACGTTAAATTAAAAAATGTTTTTCTAAAACATAAAGGAAGGTATGTAATAAATACAGCACTTCACACATGTTTTTGCTTCCTATTTATTGCACTCGTTTACACGGTCTTGTGGTATATATTCTTGAGCAAAATAAACTCTTGCAATAAATAGGAAGCGAAAACAACATGTGAAGTTCTGTATATTTATTAAATACTGGAAGTTAAGGTGCCCCACGTGTATATATTTTGTCTATAGTCTGTCCCATGGGGAACACGTTTTTCATGATATGGAATTTACTACAAGTTATATATTTCTGAGCATATATTATAGTCTTTTTAAAAAATTTGAAAACACTTTTACTTTTCTTCTTAAGTCAAACAGAACTGAAATTTACCAAAAAAAACATTTTTGTAGGAGTTGAGACGGAACTTTACTGACGTCAGTAATTTTTATTCAGTGGCACAAAAGTGCCATCCGTTACGCTCCTGACATATAGCACTTTATATCCTGTCAGTGCCATTGCTAAGTTGGAGCCCTGTGATAATAAACATTATTACCCATATGGTTGAAAATATCTTGGTACATATCAGTGATACATCCCACTAGAACGCCAAGTAGGGCGCAACACTGATGTCATCAATTTGTGCACTAGTCTTACAGGAACATCAACCAAATGAACTGAGCGATATAAATTGAGATTGGTTATGGTTCAGTGTTCTCGCTGGGTGGAAATTAAAGGAGGGCGGCCGCTCGTCACTACACCCTTCAAAAAAAAAAAAAAAAAAAAGCAAAAAAAAAAATGGGGGGGGGGGGGGAGAAGTAGTTTGGTTGCCATATTGTTGTGTGTTGGTAGACTTTGAAAAAAGACATACTCCTTATTTTGCCTACAAAAAAGTGCAAAAAGGTTTATAAAAAGACTCGTCTTTTAACTGAACCGAAGATGATATCGGTCTGACATTCACGGGCAGTTCCGGTTTTGCTGGACCGATCAAAGTTTTAATATTATTATTTTTAATAAAGATTTCAAGATATACGAAAACAATAAAGATGTTTGTAAAGTGATCTCCTAATGTCAGATACATTTTTGTTATTTCCATCTTCATCGAATGAATCGATCGCTGTGATAAAATATTATCGCAAGCTGATACTTTAGTTTTTGTAAAGGCGGTGTATATATTATTTGGCACTCAAAATAATTGATTTTAATGATAAACACTACCACTTCTGTTGTTTTTATAAGCGTTCATATCCCCCCAAAATGAAAAGTTTACAATATTTTATAAAGAACTGCTGAATAAACAGAATAACAGAAAGTAAAAACCATCAGGTACAACCAATTATATCTGCAACTGAGGACAAAATATTAAACGAAAGTTACTGGAAACAAAAGACAGAATGACCGTTCTGATCACGTGACAAATTTGTCGCCAAATAAGAGGGGGTTTTTCAATCGGAGATTACCGAATCCATAAAAAATTTAATGTTTTCATTGCTTACATAAAATATTACTTTTATTGTGTCTATCAAACATACAAATGGATACAGATATTGGACAAAATAGAGGCTGTTAAAAATACTGTTAAATTACGTTACGGTAACTGTCGTAAATGTTTCGTCAATTGCTTTTTCGTGCACAACGCGGCTGGTTTTCTTTGATGTCCAGTGTGCAGACTGATCGTTGTTTTTTGTGTGGAAAAAGTGTGCATTTGGAAATAGCGGAGATAGGTGCTGGAAAATAAAGAGGGGCTCTCAAAAATAAAGGAGGGCGGGGAACGTGAAAGGAGGGCGGCAAAATGGAATAGCGGGGCGGGGCACCCCGCTTAAATGGAGAAGCGAGAACACTGCTGGTTAATAAATAGGATATTAAACTCGCTACCATTTCATATCATGTCTATGTCCCTCGTTAAATATGTCACTCGGGACATAAATTTGGAAGCCTGTTGAATATCCTATTAAAATGTTCCCTGCATGCACATTAATAAATGTTCAATTTATGTATATGATTTATATCTTGTAAATCTATACATAATTTTTGTACAAAGCTGTTTAAAATTTACCTCCTGGTTGGACAAGTCCCGCTTCACCACGTCATCACATAAAATCTCAGTGTACAAGTCAAGTGATGGCAATGGGCTTTTAACAAGAGGCTGGGTCGAGCTCAGGCAGCTATTGTCAACCGAGTGACGACCTGGTGATGATTTGGGATTGACAGGCACTGCTGTGTTGATGGATCCTGACATAATCCCGTTTTCACAGCAGCCATCGTTCAAAATGTCAGAATAAAGATCAACACTAGTATCTTTGTCCGTCAGTTTGGATGCATCTCTTGAATAAACCGATCGTTCCACTTTGCGGCCAGGATCAGCAAAGTCATCACTTCCTAGATGGTCTGTAGCACTGTCTTTTAAACTACCACCACAGTGGTCCTCTATGTCATTGTCTCCATCAGCAAGATGAAGGATATCACTGTACAGATCAACACTTTCCTCACTTTGTTGTAGTAGTGCAGTGTTGGAATCATGACCATCACCAGGTCGGCTCAACTTCTTGTTGTGTATTTCACCACCATCAACCTTTTCACTGCCAGCACCAGGACTACACAAACTGTTTCTAACATCAGCATTGACAAGTGGCAATGGTTTAACAAATGCCTGTAGTTCATTGCGGCTAAAATGTTCAGACTGAGTAAGTTCTGATTTGTCTAGAATGTTACCAGACTCACAATTTGAACCAGACTCATCATGTGTGCATTTCATAAGAGAAGAACGAGACTTTGAGTGCACACTGTTACTTGTTTCATCGTTATCAGAGTCCTCGTCACACGATGACCCAAAGATATCAGACATCAACTGATTCGTTTGGGAATCAGCAGTCCCTGACATGTCCAGTAACAAATTTATGTAAAAATAATTTAATGTCTTAATTATTATGTTCGCTTTTTATTCTATTACTTTCAAAATGAAAGCAGATGAGATAAATGTATTCCAATGTGAATATTCACCATAGACTTGATCATCTGAAAATAAAATTGAAAACAAAATTAAATACATGCATATATACATACATGTATGTACATAGATCAGTCAGCTATCAATTCTAAACCAGAGATCAATATTTTAAAATCTTACGTTTACCATGTAAACAAGTACACGAGGCCAAACATCTGCATCACTGAATAAACATGTATGTACTTTAAGCCTTTAAACCTAATGCTTGTGATAGTAACATATTCTGGTGGAACAAAGCAAAGGTTTGCATATACACGTAGTCCTGTATTATATTAGAAATGTGTATTATGCCATACTACTTGTTAGGACACATTAGTTGAAATGGACTAAACCTGTCTACTCTTTTGTTTTAATTTAGGCCCCAAATATTATTTTTATTGCATTCACTAAAAAATATAAAGTGGAAGTAAACTCAAACATGAGCCTTATGTGTTGGAAAGATGCATACGTGGACCACCAACACATACTGACACTTTAAGAAATGAAAAACACATAATTTAAGTTAATAAAATGCATTAATTTACGACACGGTGCTTCGCTTTCATCAACGTAACTTGTATTTGTAAAACAACATAAATGACTTGATACTTTAATAAACTACATGTATTAAACTAAATATATTTCAATTTGCATTAATAGAACAAAATGGAGCTAAGGTATTTTTCTCACTTAAAAAATCCAAAGAAAAAATGCATATTATTAGGTCTGTTGGTAGGGTACGTTGGAGAAAAAACAACAACTCACGATACTCAAATGATAATTGTCTTTTCTTTGGGACTACGTAATTGGTCAATTTTATGATTTTAGATGGGAAAGTCTACTAAATCAAGGGCGTTACATAATTATTTACAGTAATAAAGCAGGACGGCTAATAATGTCTATTACCATGTTAGGGGTGGCAGGTTATCCCACAATACCCTGTGATGTTAATAAAACTAGCATGTATTTTTTGTGTCTAGACTGGTAGTTAATTACCGTGACTGGTTACCGTCCAAATATACACCTGCCAATCAGGAATCAGAGGTACACGCCATGGAAAGAATAGACCAATTAACTAAGAACACACTCTGTTTATCATTTCAGGACGTATGCATGGACAAAACATGATACAGTTATTTCGACACTTTGACAATGATGGTTTATTTTGTATTGAAAAATAATATATACTTATTGCTGGCTTACTGGGATGGATATTATTACAGAACATTGCGATACATCCGCAAAAATCAAGTATGTTTGCTTCTTCAATTCTAAGACTAATTCCTGATGTGACGTGTTAAGTATTACGTAACCACCGGCTCGCCAGAGGGCGTATTCATTAGGATGGTACAAAATGGCTGCACCCGTTATATATAATAGCTGTCACATTTAACCATTTTATTAATTAAATATATTATACTTGTTAATATTAAGAAATAATGTGCATTATAATTATATCGTTGAATATGCATACCAGTCCAAAAGCCTTGCGTGAGCATTCCTTTAAGGAGGAATAATTTTTGTTTGCAAGTTTCGTATCTTGGTCCATGATTTTTTAGTACTCAATCATCTGCATTTTTTATATCAAAGTACGTTTTTTAAAAATAGGAATTAACTACCCAAATCAATGAATAATATTTAATTCCGTTAGTAATTGTTGGGTGTGTCCGTGACCCACTAATTGGAGTTCCCAAGCAGTGCATGAAAATGTAACTATCTACTTTTGTCATAATCATTTGCTGATGATCTAGTTTTGAAATGTCTGCTAATTCACTATATCCGTTAATTTTGTGAATGGACTTTGGAAATAACTAATAAGATTAGAAAAGCTTTCAGATTCTTTATCACTGTTGTAAGGGTGGATAGTAATAATGGTGTATATAATATCACGAGTGCAGAAAAGTACTCGCTCGCTCACCAAATAATTCTGACGGATGAGTTTAAAAAATGCAGCTACCAGTCCGACAGGAAATCGGTCTTTTCCTGACTGTTATTTTTACTTCTTTTTTGTTTTGCTATTGATTCTACAACTCTGCATCAGCCATGCCAAAATTCCAAACTATTAAAACGTTTAGTTCAGAATGATGATGAATTACACAACAATATATACATGTACCACATTTACAACAGATGACTTCAGAGTTCCAAACTGCCCTAGCATGACATTCCAAAAACAGAGCCGGTCAAAGGTCAATACTTCCTAGAAATGGCTTGTTTATGTCGAGTGTGATGCCAATGTGTTTGGAATAGATTTTTCTGTTAAATACTTGCAAGATGTCACTTGGATTTTGTACAATATATATATACATGTATATATATTAAAAAAATGTAAAACAGAATATTTCAAAATGTACTGATATGTCAATCAAGGTTTCGGGCTTGCAGCGTTCGAAATAAGCACTTGTCCGTTTGTCCAGTGAAAATGTACTCGGACAAGCATAATTTACCTTAGTGGTTATTTGGCGGACAAGTAAAAAATATTGTGTTTTAAAAAACAGTATCATAATTTATGGTTGTACTTAAAAAAATATATTAAAAATCAGCGGTGTCTCGTCGCAAAATGTTATAAAAATATCGTGGTTTGAGGGTTAAATAAACATGGTCTTGATAACACAATAGCTTGTGAATATTCGGAATACCTTGGAGTTGTGATTGAGTTCCAAATTCCCCACTCGGAACGTCTCGGCTGACATAAATAATTTATTTGATCAACAAATTATATTCGATAGCATTCGTATTTTAAAAAAATTGTTTTGTCTATTAAAATACCACAAATGTGAAAGTCAGTTTTCCTTTGTTTGATGTTTGTGAATTACTGATTAATTACATCATCGGTAATGTGATAAAATGAAAGCCTGTTTACGATTAAAAAACATAGTAGTTAACATTTATCATTTTATTATTTAGGTGTAAGTTACATTTACATATATCTCTTCAGTGAATTTTATGAAATAAGTTATTTAAAAATAATTGTGTCTGACAAAACAAACCTGTGAAAAGGCAGGATAAGCCCGATTACATGGTTTTTTGTTGATTTGTTATCAGAACAAGTCTGGAAATAAAAGGCCCGTTCTATATAAATAAAAGTTAAAATATGGCTCGTCTCCCCACCATAGAGGTTGTGACCATCTCCCACTCCAGATATCGTTCCTACGGGTCTAAATAAGCGTCTAAAGTAGTGTCGGAAATATAATAAAACTGATTTTCATCGATCATGTCTTTCATATTAAACTGACAGGTAAATATTTTGTAAATATCTATTTAGTGATACTCTACCTAATTTAGCATTTACTTGTTCGGGTTCTCATTGATGTACAAGGTGGTGTTTACTCTTGAACTTAAAAGAAAGATGTCGGTAAACTGTTGATTTATGCACTTTATTGGAACAGACTATAACAAATTTTGATGACATGTGTCAATTTCATTGTTGTTGCAATATGTGAGGGACCCACTCTGAGGATGGTTACCCCTATCCCTTTCCAAAACAAAATATTTGTAGACATTTCTAAGTAACGTTTGAGCAAAACTGTCAAGAACCATTCTGAGTGCTTGATCTAGTATACCAGTTTTAAAGGTGCTATGTATTAAAGGAGCTATCTCCAAGTTGCATAATGACAGCTATTGCAAATAAAAAAATTAAAATAAATTTTGCTTTAAACTTCAAAAGACTACACCTTCAACTATATGCCCATAAATGATTCTAACAAAATAATTTTATCTACCAGTAGAAAATACATTTTTATTGAAGAATCTTTATCACAAACAGATGCTCACATATAACTATGATATATACAGGTAGCACCTTTAAGTGGTTGCAAGACTGTGTAAATTTCTAATGTACTTATATTGAATTTATATTCACTAAATATGCTGATAATAATTAATAATTTATGCTGCAATTCAAACTACTCAGTTAACTTGCAGTTTTAACTTAAAAGTTTGTTTAAGGTTAAATGAAACTGACACATGTAGATCAAAATGTGTTATAGTCTGTTCCTATAAAGTGCACAAATCACCTGTTTACGGACATATTTCTTTTAATTTCAAGAGTAAACACCACCTTGTACATCAATGAGAGCCCAAACAAATAATGCTAAATTAGGTAGATTATAATTAAATAGATATTTACAAAATATTTACTTGTCGGTTTAATATGAAATAATTAATGGACAAAAATCAGTTTTATTCTATTTCCGACACTACTTTAGTTATGGGCGTTGCCCGGTACATGCTTTAATAAACAAAAACTTAATTAATATTAAGAGTAAGTATTTCTGCATTGAAGCAATGCAATGTAGTACATTTTACAATGCATATTTAAAGGGGTTTTGTTTTGTTTTGTGGGGTTTTTTTTTTACCATATCGTGCACGTGCATATACTTGAACTGTTACTCAAATGACTACAAGTTTTCCGTGAAAAAGTTTCCCATGTCTCAGTGTTCTCCAACCCCAGTAAGCGGCTTGTATACCCGCCAAGCTGAGAATTTGCGCCGCCAAGCTGAAGATTTTCACAGACGGGTCCGCCAATCTGATAAAAAATGCTGCCAAGTCGAAAATCAATCCACTATGATGAAAAAAACTTCCGTCAGTTCTATTCACCTATCGCTATATTTAGCCTGGACTTGGAGTATATAATAATAATATTCTAATTCAACACATTTGTAAGAACGAATCTGATTGGATCCCTGCTAAAAATTTCAGGTGGTAAAATCACCGATATACCGGTCGCAAATTTTCTGGCAGAAATACGTCATAGGTTAAGCGAGGAACAGGGTTGTTTTGTAATGACGTCATAAAGACAATTTCTGTAGCGTTCATAGTACGTACAGCAGTCGTTAAATACTGAGAAGTTAGAATTTGCTCCTCGCCAACCCTCTAAGAACAACGATGAACGCCCATCAAAATGTCCACGTGTCGAAAAAAATTAAAACCGGGCCTCCCCAATATCCAGCAGTGATAAAACGGGAGTCGTTAATACAAGCGGCACAATCTCAGCGGTGCAACGTAGATTGCCTCTCAACAGCTTGGCTCCTCTAATCCAATCAGCGAGCGGTAATTTTTGACAGACAGCCGCCCGTCACTTCATCATTGGCAATTTGCATATTATGATTTTTAGTAAATCTTAGTCCTTGCGAGTAATTGACAAGGGTCCGGGCAAATTTCATGCAGGGGAATTGTCTATTGCTGGCTGTTGGCATGTTGAAAACCATAAATCGAGAATAATATTTTATGCAATGAAAGATGGCAAAATACTATCCCCAGATGCCAGGAAATCGCATCTATATATATGAGTTATTTTCAAAATTTTCCGGGTGAGATTAGCCCACTGGCCGCACACATTTAGGCCTATGATCATCTAGGCCCTACTACTTCAGCGTGACCGGTGCCGGTGCGGCAGATCATGAGATAGATGTTATTTGAGTTGCGAACGTAATAGGAATTTGTTTACATCTCGTAGGCCTTTCTGCATTGATCGGACAATCATGAATTTTATTTTTTAGTTGTTAAGTTTTTAACGTGTCTTTAACAAAGTAAATACTTCGGCTTGGATTTGTGGAAAGATGTCGACTGTATTTTATTTTCAAATGAAACTGCAACATGTCAAAAGTTTGACAAAATGTCAACTTGTTGATGATGAAAACACACCCCGACCTCCCAAGCTAAGTGCTTATAAACTGCATCATTTTATCCACATTTGATTGTAGTTGTTATTTGACAGGTTTATTACTTATAAACTGCATCATTTTATCCACATTTGAGTGTAGTTGTTATTTGACAGGTTTATTACTTATAAACTGCATCATTTTATCCACATTTGATTGTAGTTGTTATTTGACAGGTTTATTACTTATAAACTGCATCATTTTATCCACATTTGATTGTAGTTGTTATTTGACAGGTTTATTACTTATAAACTGCATCATTTTATCCACATTTGATTGTAGTTGTTATTTGACAGGTTTATTACTTATAAACTGCATCATTTTATCCACATTTGAGTGTAGTTGTTATTTGACAGGTTTATTACTTATAAACTGCATCATTTTATCCACATTTGAGTGTAGTTGTTATTTGACAGGTTTATTACTTATAAACTGCATCATTTTATCCACATTTGATTGTAGTTGTTATTTGACAGGTTTATTACTTATAAACTGCATCATTTTATCCACATTTGAGTGTAGTTGTTATTTGACAGGTTTATTACTTATAAACTGCATCATTTTATCCACATTTGATTGTAGTTGTTATTTGACAGGTTTATTACTTATAAACTGCATCATTTTATCCACATTTGATTGTAGTTGTTATTTGACAGGTTTATTACTTATAAACTGCATCATTTTATCCACATTTGATTGTAGTTGTTATTTGACAGGTTTATTACCTTTTCCATATTTAATAGTGAACAGAATACAACAAAGACTTTTACATTAATTCCCCTGTAAACTGGATACCCATCGAACTTATTTGGGCCCAATTTGGCACATGGGTTTAGGCTACTGTTTAGAGGAGATTCACTGCATCATGTAAACTTGTACATACTAGTATATGTAACAGTACATGATTAATAAAGGACAACAGTAACATTATTTTAACATTTGGTGAGTCACATTTTCATTTATGATAGGTCATTTCGACAAGCATTGCCAAACAATTATTTCCAGGCCTTCAGCTGAAAGTTAAAGTTGAAAACCATGGCAGTGACGTGTTCTGAATGGAATGTGCTCAAGAACAATTTGACTGGTTTTCAATGAATCCTAAATAAAAACACAAATTTTTATATGACTTTTGTTTCACGCCTAAACTATCTCAACTGTAAAATAATCTACAATTTCTTGCAATCACCAGACACAAAATTGCAAAGGGCTTTAATTTTTCCTTCTGCATCCACCTCCTGCCTTACATAGATGGAAAAGTGGAAATATTGGCAGACAAGTAGATTTTGTGGTATACTTGTCCGGTGGACAAGTTAATTTTCTTTCTTATTTCTATCACTGGCTTGATTTCGTTAGCCATGTGATGTTGATCATTTAGCAAGTTGCCAAGTGTCCATTATGTTTTTGTCAAACATATATATATATATATACATGTTAAACTATGTTAAAACAATATAGGCTGGCAGACTAGTAGAAAGTCTGGTGGGCTGAGAAATTTTAGTTGGTTCTAGTCTGGTGAGCTAGTGAAATGAGATTTTCCATTTGTGCACCCCATATACATATGTTTAGCCGGATGGATAGTGAACACTATAGGATACATATTAAATCATATTTAGGCAGGGCTTGAAATTCATAAGAAAAGTATGCAGGGGACAATATTTAAAAATCTTAGGTAACCGGAAGTCAGTTTACGTGAGTTTTACTTAGGTAACCGATTGTTTGATTACCTGAATATAGTTCTCATAACCGATGAGTTAGGCCTACCAAATTCTAAACACTTGAACTACGGTCCTATGCTACATTGGTGGTTCAAATGCATTTAAAAACATAAACTGGTTTTCACTTTCATTACTGATATATGATACTTTTAATTTTAGAATGTAATTGTTCACCATGTAACCGACTGGCGGTTCTCGTGATTTTAAAGTTGCGTAACCGACACAAGAACAGAACAACGGTTCTCGTGAAATATTGTGTCCTGGTGGTCTAAAACAAAATACCTGGGCCAATACATTTTCATTTTCAGTGGTCCAAACTTGCAAGGTAGCCCACACACGATATATTCATATTACCGGTTTGTTTTAAATAACTGAAATTGTTTAATTATCTTTTTTTTAAAGCAAGCATAGTTTATAAGATAACAACGGTATCAACATGATACTGAAATGAGATGTTCTGAATGGTTATGAACTGGGTCAGGAAGTCTTTGTTTTATATTTGTTTTAGACTACACTACTGTCCGAACCAAATTGTTAACAACTACGAAAAATTACTCTCCTACCTTTAATTGCCGTTAGATTTCCTCCAAAGTTTGTCCAGACAGAAATCTTTAAAAAAACCATTACAATGACACAGATTCCACATACCAGATAATAACAATGTCACCTATATCGACTTCGCTGAGAGCGCATTGGGCAAAAAGCATGTAATTTTATGCCAGCTGCGATTTTGACTTTTTATAGAATATTCTTCAAGAGGGGTGAAAGGATAGGACTTAATCTAACAACGTCATAACATGTTATGATATAAAAGCAAACGTGATGTCATATTATTTATAATTTTTTATTATTATTATTTTTTTAATGATACCACCAGAGATCATTGATTTCATATTAATTGTGTCACATACTTTGGAGGCTTTCACCCCTCTTGAAGAGTATTCCATAAACAAGCAACATGGCAGACGGCAGAAAACTGCATGTATTTTTTCCTATGCAATCTCAGCAAAGACGATATCGGTGACATCGTTGCAGTCTCTTGTGTGGAATATGTATATTTGTAGTGGTTTTTTTGCGATTTGTGTCTGGACAAACTTTGGAGGAAATCTAACTGCAATTAAAGGTAGGAGAGTAATTTTTTGTAGAAGTTTGTTAATAATTTCAAGAATTTGGTTCGGACAATACATACAATGATACATGTACATCCGGTCTACCTTAATAGTGGCTCAAATGTTATAAAAAGATGATCACTCTTGAAAATAATTATTTTATTTTATTACTTATTTAAATATTAAATTATTATTATTATTTTATTTTTTTTAAATTTAGGGGGGGGGGGGGGGCACAACTAATGCCATTATTTTTTAATATTTAAAGATGCTCAAATGAGACTTTGATCACATTTGGTGACTGGCAGTTTCTTAAAATAAAATTAAATCACCAAATCCAATCATGAATGCCGGATTAGACTCACTAAGATGTACCTTAAACGGGAACCACTACCAAAACGGAACCATTTTTATTGGCGAAAACGGAACCGATTGTGGCTATAACGGCACCTATCTGTATTGGCTAAAACGGAACCACACATAATAGAGAGGGGGGGGGGGGGGGGGGGGGGGGGGGGGAATCATGATTTAGGTTTGTTGCCGAATAAAGCCAGTCAAAATCGTATTATTCAACATGTGAAACTAACTGTTAATCCCCATCACCGATTCCGTCTAGCCGAAGTGTCGCAGACAAAACATCAAAGCTCACAGTGTTCACTGCACAGCTTGCTTGGTTAAGTACACAACAATCGATTGCTTGTTTTGTAAATAAATAAACATCATTTTACTTTATTACATCTGACTTCCTTCATGAGATCTGTTAGTTGTTGCTGTGTTTAAAAAGGTAATAGAGTAAATTAGTGCCTTCAGTACAACTGTTATTTTTAGCTTGAGCACGTGCTAAGATTATGCTTGACGTCACTAATCGAGGCCCTACTTGGAATAACAGTCAATAGATGTTTTGATAATCAAATGCTCCCAATCACAAGTTTCTCAAGTATCCACCAAAAGAGAGGAAATTCGTAACCAGTATCACAGCAATGCTAATCCAAATAGAAACGGCAGAGAACAGGAAAAGTAGCAAATGTTGAGGGGGCCCTTTCTGAGTGGTTTGCGAATGCCCGACTGAAAGATATGCCGTTATCTGGGCCAATTTTAACTGAAACGGCAAAAGAACTAGCGAAAATATTGAAAGTGGATAACTTCAACCCAACAAGCTGAATAGTTGTTATTTTTATTTATTTTGTTCGCCTATTTATTTATTTATACAAAATATTTACATCTATAATGGAGATATTTGTGCACGTTTAAAAAAAAAGAAAAAAAAAGCACTTTACACACCAATTTGACTGAAGCCAGTCTAGTACTGTGTCAGCTTCATAAATAGGTAATCTCTGCAGTGAAACAAAGGGCCCTATGGGCAACCTAGGGAGACACCCTACAGCACCAAGACGGTCATAATAAAGAGCCACTTTCGGAATACTAAAAGCAAAACCTATTGGCTCTCTTCACCATTTCAATTAGAACGACCATCAAAATTGCGCCAAATTTCCTTTATGTAAACGCGCACCTCTTCCTCTTTGACATAATCCTACGGGACTTTCAAAATTCCATAGCACCAAATACCCCCCCCCCCCCCACCTGTCACCAACATTGGACTGCTGGTGCTCCCTTGCACTTGCCAGTGCAGGCGTTCCCTCTCTACTACCCTCCCCCAACTCTTTCCTGTCCTGGACAGAGGGAACCGGCCAAGGCCGGTCCCTGTGACCAGGATAGGCGTGTGCTACAACAGCTTGCTCTGAATGTGCACGTAAATCTCTTTGTCATTGTCATTAGTGAAACAAAGTTGCTATGCTATTTAGTTCTCAATGGATAGCAGCTCTCCACATTGGGAGGCTGTGCGTTAAGTAAACAAGTAAGGGGATCCGGTTGTCATAGATCTTTTTTCCCTTATATAATAGCCTACAATTAAACTCAAAATACAATGGTTTGGAGGCTTGGACTTCTTATCAAGTTATATAAAGTTGTCATCAAAGGCAACTAACAAAGTTCATTAAAAAGTGTATGCCTTATATGCCTTAATTTTGGTTTTGATTTCGGTGCCGTTTTAGCCATCGATTTTGGTGCCGGTTTAGCCAACGCAGGTTCCGTTTTGTCCACATATTTTGGTGGGTATAATATCCGCACGGTCCCCTCCATTATTATTTTTAGTTAGGGTTGAGGTTTAGGGTTAGGGTTGGGGTTAGGGCTAGGGTTGGGGTTAGGGTTGGAGTTAAGGTTAGGGTTAGGGTTAGGGTTAGGTGAAGGGGGTACCGGGCGGATATTTTTCCTTTTGGTGCCTTTTTAGCCAACACAGGTTCCGTTTTGTCCAATTTGGTTCCGTTTTCGCCTGGGGCCGTTTTGGCACGGTTCCGTTTTCGCTATAACCCCCTTAAACTATTACACACATCAAAATAGTGTCAAGTTAGTTGTTTTCTTACAATATGAGGTTGAAAAAATGTAGTTGGAAAATTGGTTCAGTATTGACGTTTTCCCCCGATTGTAAAGCTGGAGTGGATGCATAGATGATAGAAGTTAACTTTACCAAAGCTGTATTTTGAGGTTTGAGGGCTAAAGATGCAACTGATCGGTTAAAAATATGGTGCATACATGTATTGCTAACACTTACATACCAATATAAATATATAATATAAACCAGTAGTTTACATATAAAGAATAAATAATATACCGTATCAAAACTGAAAGTTTTGTTTTCCCCGCTTGCTTTGTTATATACAATTTCTTCTTAGATTGCTACGCTGCACTTAATAACAATTTCTGTTGATGTCTGGACCCTAATGCCAGTTATTTTGTGGCGCAAATCTAGCCGAATTCGAGTGACAACTCCTCTGGCTTTGCACATCCCGTGTGACATTCAACAATTACGTAGGCCTAGCGCAAAATCTGGCCCATGTAACGTGTTGTAGCACCGAGACCACTCTCCTTTTAAACATACTTAATACATACCAACACCCCTCTCCACGGACATAGGAATTTCCGTTATTGAGATTTAAAACCATACATGTGACGTCATACTATTGTTTTAGGAGTAGATTATTTTATTTGTTGTGTTTGTGAAGGCAATTTGAACTTTTTGTGACTTTAGGTTAGGGATTCGAACCCACAAATGACTGAAATAGTACACTGTAAAAAACAAATTCAAGGATTTAGCTCAGGAAGCCAAACATCAGCAACATCGAATGAGCAAGTAATAGAGAATACTAAACCGAGTTCCCGTGAGACCATTTATATTACGTGAGCGAAAGCCAGTGATCTATGATCGAAAACACGAGTTGTAATATAAATGACTCTTTCGGGAACGAGTATAGTATTCTGTATATTACACCGTACATCGGTGACAAGAATGGGTCAGAATTACTTCCAACTAACTAAACAAAACATGGAAGTGAACAGACCTATTACCGAGGAAGCTAACGGCGCTTTTCGAAATGACGTCATTTAATGACCACTTGATTAAAACTATTAAAAAAAATTCTTTGCTCAGTGAAGTTTACACAAACTATTTAATTTATTCAAGGCTAAAAAAAAGTATTAAAAAAAAATTGGTTAAATTAATAGGCTGACATAAATTATAACAATTGACAATAAGACCCCCCCCCCCCCCCCAAAAAAAAAAACCCAACCAAAACGTGTGAAAAGTGCACATTAAGTTAATACTTTTCTTAATATTGGTCAGTGAGACTTGGAATAGGCTATATTGGCGTCGGAGTTGGCCAAAGCTTAGCAGAATGTGGGTGCTGCAATCGGGTTTCTTTCTTTAGTGTGTGTATTAGTGATTAATATGTGGATTTTTTTATTTTTTTTAATAAATCAGGGAACTCGAAAATGATCGATGTAAAGGTATTTGACGTCAAACAGGTTGTAGTGGCATAGACGGGGGGGGGGGAGGGGGTCATGCCCCCCACCAATCCCGGAAAATTTAGGTGTGATCAGTGGCGTACTCGATATAATTGTGCCCACCCCCCAATACAAAATCCTGCCTACGCCACTGATTAGAGTGAAAGTCTTTGACTACCGTTTGGTGGGCAGTGATTGCGAAACAATTACATAGCTTGGTATCTGACTGTAAGGGCTACTAACCGTCCAAATATCCGTCTTGCGCTCTTACAGTCGGAGTACTCGGGCTATCTTTTATATGCCCCTGCGCGTGCTGTAACCTCACCGTGGTGCAGGGGTGTAACATTTTCTTTGAGAATGGCCAATACAGCACACAATTAAAGTTTTGAGTAAAATTCAGTATCTATCTGTGATATTTGTGTTTTTGCACAATTCTTTACACTGTTTTTTGTTTAAATCTTGAATTTTTATATTGATGTTGATCATCACTTTATTTATTTGCATTACCATAGTTTGACACCCAATAGCCGGGGTGTCGTTAAACATTCATTCATTCATTCATTCATCTTTTATATGGTAAAATATGGGGGAGGGGGGGTGTACAAAGAAATTATTATTATTGTTATATGTGCCTTCACATGGGACACGCCTCTGCCCTGTACGTTTTTGTCCTACTTTATATCAGGGCCGTAGCTAGCGGGGGGGGGGCAAGGGGACAGTCCCCCCCCCCCCGAAAACATTCGGAAAGCATTATAGAAACTTAAAGAAAATTCTCTTCTTAACCGTTTAAGGAGTTTTAGACTTTTTAACTACTTAGTTGCCCCCCCCCCCCCCAAAAAAAAACCCCAACCAAAACGTGTGAAAAGTGCACATTAAGTTAATACTTTTCTTAATATTGGTCAGTGAGACTTGGAATAGGCTATATTGGCGTCGGAGTTGGCCAAAGCTTAGCAGAATGTGGGTGCTGCAATCGGGTTTCTTTCTTTAGTGTGTGTATTAGTGATTAATATGTGGATTTTTTTATTTTTTTTAATAAATCAGGGAACTCGAAAATGATCGATGTAAAGGTATTTGACGTCAAACAGGTTGTAGTGGCATAGACGGGGGGGGGGGGGGGGGGGGGGTCATGCCCCCCACCAATCCCGGAAAATTTAGGTGTGATCAGTGGCGTACTCGATATAATTGTGCCCACCCCCCAATACAAAATCCTGCCTACGCCACTGATTAGAGTGAAAGTCTTTGACTACCGTTTGGTGGGCAGTGATTGCGAAACAATTACATAGCTTGGTATCTGACTGTAAGGGCTACTAACCGTCCAAATATCCGTCTTGCGCTCTTACAGTCGGAGTACTCGGGCTATCTTTTATATGCCCCTGCGCGTGCTGTAACCTCACCGTGGTGCAGGGGTGTAACATTTTCTTTGAGAATGGCCAATACAGCACACAATTAAAGTTTTGAGTAAAATTCAGTATCTATCTGTGATATTTGTGTTTTTGCACAATTCTTTACACTGTTTTTGTTTAAATCTTGAATTTTTATATTGATGTTGATCATCACTTTATTTATTTGCATTACCATAGTTTGACACCCAATAGCCGGGGTGTCGTTAAACATTCATTCATTCATTCATTCATCTTTTATATGGTAAAATATGGGGGAGGGGGGGTGTACAAAGAAATTATTATTATTGTTATATGTGCCTTCACATGGGACACGCCTCTGCCCTGTACGTTTTTGTCCTACTTTATATCAGGGCCGTAGCTAGCGGGGGGGGGGCAAGGGGACAGTCCCCCCCCCCGAAAACATTCGGAAAGCATTATAGAAACTTAAAGAAAATTCTCTTCTTAACCGTTTAAGGAGTTTTAGACTTTTTAACTACTTAGTTGCCCCCCCCCCCCCCCCAAAAAAAAACCCCAACCAAAACGTGTGAAAAGTGCACATTAAGTTAATACTTTTCTTAATATTGGTCAGTGAGACTTGGAATAGGCTATATTGGCGTCGGAGTTGGCCAAAGCTTAGCAGAATGTGGGTGCTGCAATCGGGTTTCTTTCTTTAGTGTGTGTATTAGTGATTAATATGTGGATTTTTTTATTTTTTTTTAATAAATCAGGGAACTCGAAAATGATCGATGTAAAGGTATTTGACGTCAAACAGGTTGTAGTGGCATAGACGGGGGGGGGGGGGGGGGGGGGGGGTCATGCCCCCCACCAATCCCGGAAAATTTAGGTGTGATCAGTGGCGTACTCGATATAATTGTGCCCACCCCCCAATACAAAATCCTGCCTACGCCACTGATTAGAGTGAAAGTCTTTGACTACCGTTTGGTGGGCAGTGATTGCGAAACAATTACATAGCTTGGTATCTGACTGTAAGGGCTACTAACCGTCCAAATATCCGTCTTGCGCTCTTACAGTCGGAGTACTCGGGCTATCTTTTATATGCCCCTGCGCGTGCTGTAACCTCACCGTGGTGCAGGGGTGTAACATTTTCTTTGAGAATGGCTAATACAGCACACAATTAAAGTTTTGAGTAAAATTCAGTATCTATCTGTGATATTTGTGTTTTTGCACAATTCTTTACACTGTTTTTGTTTAAATCTTGAATTTTTATATTGATGTTGATCATCACTTTATTTATTTGCATTACCATAGTTTGACACCCAATAGCCGGGGTGTCGTTA
Organism: Gigantopelta aegis; assembly: GCF_016097555.1. NCBI lineage: Eukaryota > Metazoa > Mollusca > Gastropoda > Neomphalida > Peltospiridae > Gigantopelta > Gigantopelta aegis. The sequence continues at coordinate 18,169,576 of NC_054702.1, forward strand.
AACATTCATTCATTCATTCATTCATCTTTTATATGGTAAAATATGGGGGAGGGGGGGTGTACAAAGAAATTATTATTATTGTTATATGTGCCTTCACATGGGACACGCCTCTGCCCTGTACGTTTTTGTCCTACTTTATATCAGGGCCGTAGCTAGCGGGGGGGGGCAAGGGGACAGTCCCCCCCCCCGAAAACATTCGGAAAGCATTATAGAAACTTAAAGAAAATTCTCTTCTTAACCGTTTAAGGAGTTTTAGACTTTTTAACTACTTAGTTGCCCCCCCCCCCCCCCCCCCCCCAAAAAAAAAACCCCAACCAAAACGTGTGAAAAGTGCACATTAAGTTAATACTTTTCTTAATATTGGTCAGTGAGACTTGGAATAGGCTATATTGGCGTCGGAGTTGGCCAAAGCTTAGCAGAATGTGGGTGCTGCAATCGGGTTTCTTTCTTTAGTGTGTGTATTAGTGATTAATATGTGGATTTTTTTATCTTTTTTAATAAATCAGGGAACTCGAAAATGATCGATGTAAAGGTATTTGACGTCAAACAGGTTGTAGTGGCATAGACGGGGGGGGGGGGGAGGGGGTCATGCCCCCCACCAATCCCGGAAAATTTAGGTGTGATCAGTGGCGTACTCGATATAATTGTGCCCACCCCCCAATACAAAATCCTGCCTACGCCACTGATTAGAGTGAAAGTCTTTGACTACCGTTTGGTGGGCAGTGATTGCGAAACAATTACATAGCTTGGTATCTGACTGTAAGGGCTACTAACCGTCCAAATATCCGTCTTGCGCTCTTACAGTCGGAGTACTCGGGCTATCTTTTATATGCCCCTGCGCGTGCTGTAACCTCACCGTGGTGCAGGGGTGTAACATTTTCTTTGAGAATGGCCAATACAGCACACAATTAAAGTTTTGAGTAAAATTCAGTATCTATCTGTGATATTTGTGTTTTTGCACAATTCTTTACACTGTTTTTGTTTAAATCTTGAATTTTATATTGATGTTGATCATCACTTTATTTATTTGCATTACCATAGTTTGACACCCAATAGCCGGGGTGTCGTTAAACATTCATTCATTCATTCATTCATCTTTTATATGGTAAAATATGGGGGAGGGGGGGTGTACAAAGAAATTATTATTATTGTTATATGTGCCTTCACATGGGACACGCCTCTGCCCTGTACGTTTTTGTCCTACTTTATATCAGGGCCGTAGCTAGCGGGGGGGGGGCAAGGGGACAGTCCCCCCCCCCCGAAAACATTCGGAAAGCATTATAGAAACTTAAAGAAAATTCTCTTCTTAACCGTTTAAGGAGTTTTAGACTTTTTAACTACTTAGTTGCCCCCCCCCCAAAAAAAAAAACCCCAACCAAAACGTGTGAAAAGTGCACATTAAGTTAATACTTTTCTTAATATTGGTCAGTGAGACTTGGAATAGGCTATATTGGCGTCGGAGTTGGCCAAAGCTTAGCAGAATGTGGGTGCTGCAATCGGGTTTCTTTCTTTAGTGTGTGTATTAGTGATTAATATGTGGATTTTTTTATTTTTTTTAATAAATCAGGGAACTCGAAAATGATCGATGTAAAGGTATTTGACGTCAAACAGGTTGTAGTGGCATAGACGGGGGGGGGGGGGGAGGGGGTCATGCCCCCCACCAATCCCGGAAAATTTAGGTGTGATCAGTGGCGTACTCGATATAATTGTGCCCACCCCCCAATACAAAATCCTGCCTACGCCACTGATTAGAGTGAAAGTCTTTGACTACCGTTTGGTGGGCAGTGATTGCGAAACAATTACATAGCTTGGTATCTGACTGTAAGGGCTACTAACCGTCCAAATATCCGTCTTGCGCTCTTACAGTCGGAGTACTCGGGCTATCTTTTATATGCCCCTGCGCGTGCTGTAACCTCACCGTGGTGCAGGGGTGTAACATTTTCTTTGAGAATGGCCAATACAGCACACAATTAAAGTTTTGAGTAAAATTCAGTATCTATCTGTGATATTTGTGTTTTTGCACAATTCTTTACACTGTTTTTGTTTAAATCTTGAATTTTTATATTGATGTTGATCATCACTTTATTTATTTGCATTACCATAGTTTGACACCCAATAGCCGGGGTGTCGTTAAACATTCATTCATTCATTCATTCATCTTTTATATGGTAAAATATGGGGGAGGGGGGGTGTACAAAGAAATTATTATTATTGTTATATGTGCCTTCACATGGGACACGCCTCTGCCCTGTACGTTTTTGTCCTACTTTATATCAGGGCCGTAGCTAGCGGGGGGGGCAAGGGGACAGTCCCCCCCCCCGAAAACATTCGGAAAGCATTATAGAAACTTAAAGAAAATTCTCTTCTTAACCGTTTAAGGAGTTTTAGACTTTTTAACTACTTAGTTGCCCCCCCCCCAAAAAAAACCCCCCCAACCAAAACGTGTGAAAAGTGCACATTAAGTTAATACTTTTCTTAATATTGGTCAGTGAGACTTGGAATAGGCTATATTGGCGTCGGAGTTGGCCAAAGCTTAGCAGAATGTGGGTGCTGCAATCGGGTTTCTTTCTTAGTGTGTGTATTAGTGATTAATATGTGGATTTTTTTATTTTTTTTAATAAATCAGGGAACTCGAAAATGATCGATGTAAAGGTATTTGACGTCAAACAGGTTGTAGTGGCATAGACGGGGGGGGGGGAGGGGGTCATGCCCCCCACCAATCCCGGAAAATTTAGGTGTGATCAGTGGCGTACTCGATATAATTGTGCCCACCCCCCAATACAAAATCCTGCCTACGCCACTGATTAGAGTGAAAGTCTTTGACTACCGTTTGGTGGGCAGTGATTGCGAAACAATTACATAGCTTGGTATCTGACTGTAAGGGCTACTAACCGTCCAAATATCCGTCTTGCGCTCTTACAGTCGGAGTACTCGGGCTATCTTTTATATGCCCCTGCGCGTGCTGTAACCTCACCGTGGTGCAGGGGTGTAACATTTTCTTTGAGAATGGCCAATACAGCACACAATTAAAGTTTTGAGTAAAATTCAGTATCTATCTGTGATATTTGTGTTTTTGCACAATTCTTTACACTGTTTTTGTTTAAATCTTGAATTTTTATATTGATGTTGATCATCACTTTATTTATTTGCATTACCATAGTTTGACACCCAATAGCCGGGGTGTCGTTAAACATTCATTCATTCATTCATTCATCTTTTATATGGTAAAATATGGGGGAGGGGGGGTGTACAAAGAAATTATTATTATTGTTATATGTGCCTTCACATGGGACACGCCTCTGCCCTGTACGTTTTTGTCCTACTTTATATCAGGGCCGTAGCTAGCGGGGGGGGGGGGGCAAGGGGACAGTCCCCCCCCCCCGAAAACATTCGGAAAGCATTATAGAAACTTAAAGAAAATTCTCTTCTTAACCGTTTAAGGAGTTTTAGACTTTTTAACTACTTAGTTGCCCCCCCCCTCCACGGCCCTGTATATATAATATAAATATTAAAATATGGTTTGTGCCCCACCCCCCCCACCCCCCATCATCCAAACATCGTATGGGTCTGTGGAAAAACCATCAACGTGACAAATCTCAGGTTCTATCTTGTTAAAATACATATAATATATGTTAGTATATTTATTTGAGTAATATACTTTAAATCGGAACATTAATTTGTTAGTAAAACGGATTGGAATCAAGTAGGGACCCATATATATACTTGGAAGAAACGTACATTTGTATTGTACATGTATGTATTTAGTATTTATATATAGTGATTAAATGTGTTAAATAAAATGTATTTGGCTAAATTTGTATATAGCAAATGTGTTATATAAAATATTGTATTTGGCTTAAATTAGTATTGATGTACTGAATGTGCTTCAGGGCCCGTAGCTAGGATGGATGTTTGTGTGTGTGTGTGTGTGTGTGTGTGTGTGTAAGGGGGTGAATGATATTTTTTTGGAACGAACGAGCATAGAAGGCGCAGGTCACTTAGGGTCTGGGGGGATGCCTCCCCCCGGGAAACTGAGATCTAGAGGCTATGAAATACCATTTTGCAGCCATTTCAGGGAAGTTACATACTTAAAACGTCAATTTCAATAATCATGCAGTTATATAGGGTTTTTGTTTTGTTTGGGGTTTTTTTTTTTTTTGGGGGGGGGGGGGGGGCATTTTCCCACTTACACCCTCCCCGCTAGCTACGGCCTTGTGATTATTATTATGCATATGATTATGGTGTCAGGCAAATGTATTCACCTTTCATTTCATTTAATTGCTGTTATTTCTATACTTTTTATGCTCATGAATAATTTGAATATTTATAATATATATTTAGGTATAGAATGTATTAATCAGGGTCGTGTATAACAATACCTACATCTACACTGTAAATAAATTCAAGAACACACAAACAAGCATTTTGTGATGACTACACAAAAACACCCATGCACCTGCTACACTGTGTACAAATTATACTCCAAGCATACTCCGGCAATCAAACCGAACATGCCTTTGAATGACGGTTAACCGATACTATGATGTTTGCATAAGGACCAGTCTATTCAGCGTAATTGCGGAAGTGTCGAGGACAACATGGCAGGCATGCGGCAGACTCCGTTGACTTGCAGTGGTCATACGCGCCCAGTTGTACATCTTGCTTTTAGCGATATAACCTCATACGGTTATTTTCTAATTAGTGCTTGTAAAGGTTTGTTTTTATTAAGAATTTCATAGGTTCTTTATTTGTTTTTAGACACGTAAAGTGACTTTCAAAGTAGTCCCCCCCCCACCCCCATCCTCATCCGCCACTCCTTACACTGTTCAGTATTCATTACCAATGTTACATTGATGATTGAGATCATGTCCTCTGGATATAGTTGTTACAATGTTAGGAAAATAAATAGTAATATTTTATATCTAGCATGTGTTAGACCAAGTGAAAGCAAAACAAAGTTAGTGGTAGTCCTTATTTTTTTCCATATGCAGGGAAGAACAGTGGTCCTGGGTGGCAGTTTCAGGCATTTAATCAGACTTGTTATTAGTCCCCTACCGGTCCAACTGGAAGGGACTATAGGTTTCATCTCCGTCTGTCTGTCTGTCCATCTGTCTGTCCCACATATAGTTTTCCTCATGTTTTTTTTATGGTTAGAACTTTCTTTTTATTATGGCCTTGAGCAGTAGTTACTTATTTAATAGCTAATTGTTGTCAATGAAGGATCTATCAATAAGTAATTGCTTGAATGTGTCTGCTGTACCAAATTGTTGTCTGATGATTAGAGAGTGTGATAACTGTCCAGATGTCCATCTACTTTTCATATGGTCAGCGTACTCGGGCTAGAATCAGAGATAGCCCTGATGATGATGTACATTTGTATATATTGTTTCTTAAACTGTGTAATTATAAGAATTTAAACTGTCATTATTTGCTATTGTAGATGGCAAGCCCATGCTAAGACAAGGTGACACGGGAGATTGGATTGGCACGTTTGTGGGTCACAAAGGAGCTGTGTGGGGAGCGACACTGAACAAGGATGCAACAGTGGCAGCTACTGGTGCTGCCGACTTCACAGCGTCAGTTATAATACGCTATTATATATGTCTAAAACAATGATTGTGCTATTAAATATTATATTTTTTCTAGGATTATTTTACCTGATGAAGACTGCACACACATGTATATACACACAAATAGCCTTATTTTGGCTTTTTACGCAATAAATATTAGATTTTTTATTGCTTTCATCATTTTAAACTTATTGCCTTTATATTTTGTCTAAAATTGTGAAAAATAAAAACGTACATGGGCCGACCTGTAAACAGTATTGCTTTCTCAATATAGAACTTGCAACAATTTGACAGGGGTCAATTTAAGTATTTCAGAACACTGGAAAATTACAATGCAAAATTGCTATTGAAAAGGTTTTTTTTTAAATTACAGAACTTATTAAAGCACCTGACTGTGTTTGAAAAAAACCTTTTAATTAAATTGTACTATTAAAGCCGCACACCCTAGTTCCATCCAGCGAAAATAAATTATAATTTGGTTAATCTACAAACCTGTAACACACTTGGATCACGTTTTTATCAAATGGAGTGAAAAAGCAGGTTTTATATCGATAAATACCATGGGAATCCCCATGTCCCAATTGCTTGAAATAATTTTGAAAGTTAGTATTCTGATGTCACCGGTAGATGTCGCTCGAAGCACAACAATGCCTACGTCACGACAAATTTCACAGACTTGGGGTGCGTTCCTTTCACCTCTCCTGGACATGTTCCAACTGTTCTGTCCTGGTTGTATCCCCTCTCCAGATATCATAAGACTTACAGTGTTCTCGCTGCTCCATTTAAGCGGGGCGTCCCGCCCCGCTATTCCATTTTGCCGCCCTCCTTTCACGTTCCCCGCCCTCCTTTATTTTTGAGCGCCCTCCTTTATTTTTGAGCGCCCCACTTTATTTTCAACACCTATCTCTGCTATTTCCAAATGCACTTTTTTCCACACAAAAAACAACGATCAGTCTGCACACTGGACATCAAAGGAAACAAGCCGCGTTGTGTACGAAAAAGCAATTGACGAAACATTTACGATAGTTACTGTAACGTAATTTAACAGTATTTTTAACAGCCTCTATTTTGTCCAATATCTGTATTCATTTGTATGTTTGATAGACAAAATAAAAGTTATATTTTATGTAAGCAATGAAAACTTTTTATTTTTTACGGATTCGGCAATCTCCGATTGAAAAAAACCCCTCTTATTTGGCGCCAAATTTGTCATGTGATCAGAACGGTCATTCTGTCTTTTGTTTCCACTAACTATCGTTTGATATTTTGTCCTCAGTTGCAGATATAATTGGTTGAAACTGATGCTTTTTACTTTCTGTTATTCTGTTTATTCAGCAGTTCTTTATAAAATATTGTAAACTTTTCATTTTGTGGGGATATGAACACTTATAAAAACAACGGAAGTGGTAGTGTTTATCATTAAAATCATTTATCTTGAGTGCCAAATAATATATACACCGTCTTTACAAAAACGAAACTACTTTTTATCAGCTGGCAATAATATTTTATCACAGCGATCAGATGGAAATAACAAAAATGTATCTGACATTAGGAGATCACTTTACAAACATCTTTATTGTTTTTCGTATATCTTGAAATCTTTATTAAAAATAATATTAAAACTTTGATTGGTCCAGCAAAACCGGAACTGCCTGTGAATGTCAGACCGATATCATCTTCGGTTCAATTAAAAGACGAGGTTTTTTTTTTATAAACGCCTTTGCACTTTTTTGTAGGCAAAATAAGGAGTATGTCTTTTCTCAAAGTCTACCAACACACAACAATATGGTAACCAAACTACTCCCCCCCCCCCCCTTTTTTTTTTTTTTTTTTTTTTTTTTGCTTTTCGTTTATTGATGTGTGTTTGGGTTTTTTGAAGGGTATGGTGCCGAGCGGCCGCCCTCCTTTAATTTTCACCCAGCGAGAACACTGGACGTAGCAAAATTATTGGTTTTAAGGGTTTGTAACGTTTTGTATTGAGACACTTACTTGTCTGAACTTTATTGTTACTGAAAATGTTCATGAACTGTGAAGAAAAATCTCACAAAAGAACAACAAGCAAACGACAACAAATCGGATTTTTGATTGCGCGAACCGTGCACGAGAAAACAAACCGAACCAAAATGATAACGGTCACGTGGTATACCAACGTCTGTGACGTTTACACAGGAAGATTCCCTGTAAAAATAGATTGGACCTTGCTTGCGTAACAGTTTTTTCTCGAGTGCAAGCAGCTTTTTAAGAAATACAAAAAATGCATTTCGTGATTTTACAAACATCAGGATTACCAGGATTACCAAAAAGCACTTCAGGTGAATGGACATGTGTATTCTAAATAATAAAATGTAAGTAAAGTGCAATTTTATTTGTGAAAAAATGGGTTTAATAGCGAAAAACAATGCCGTAATGGTTAACAATTAGCCGTAACTAGGGTGTGTCCCTTTAATGAAATATGGATTTGAAGTGAAATTAAGGAATATGTTATATTTTTTGTACGTAGCCAAAACAATGGTGCGAAAAGTGACTATTGTCAACTTCAATCAATGAACTATCACTATAGGTGACGCCACACAATACGAGTGCCTCAGAATAGCCGACTAACAAGACAAATATTACGATTTATACAATTGGTTATGTTCTTATGAGCTACCTATATCATGCATGATGTTTGAACTTTTTTACTTTAACGTCTTAGTACAGTGTTCAAAACATTGATTTAAAACCCAATCAAACTGTTTTGCTGTTCAAAATATTGCAGACATGCACTCATCTGATTGTTGGATGTTTTTTGTTTTTTCAGGAAGCTCTGGAATGCAGAGAAGGGAGAAGAGCTGCACACGTTTCCACACAAACACATTGTCAAGTGTGTCGACTTCTCCTCGGACAGTAGCGTTCTGCTTACAGGCTGTCACGACAAAAATCTCAGAATCTTCGATATTTCTAAGCCAGAACAAGGTATGATTATGGTATTTGTAGTACGTTCAAATTCAACATCTCCAGGCATGATGATGTATAACCGATCAGAGATGAGATGCCAATAGCCATTTAAAAATAAAGCTGAAATGATTTTGAAAAAGTACTAAAATAAAGGTCGTTATTCATAATTTCAGATCAGATTAAATCAAATTTGCACAAGTTGTTTTATGTCATTTCTGTTTCTAAACAAAATCATCTTATTATGCGCAAGCCTTCAGGTATTTTTTGCAGTAACCTAACTTATAGTGGTGGGATGTCATTTAGCTCAAGTATTCTGCTGTTCGAAGAAAACATAAAATTTCTTTTTACCATCAGGTAGGCTAAGTATGCCGCTCTAATACAACAATATTCCATTGTTTGACGTTAGATACCGTTACATCAATAATTTTTCAGTTCTCTGATATTAGATATTTCACATATTAAAGTGCTGTTCCAGATGTATGATGTATTGAGCTATACAATCAAGATATTAGTTAATATGATTAGAAAATTAAAAAAAAAAATGTAAAAAATTTATATAACGGTATATTTTCCATTTAAAAATATTCCCCTGAAAAACAGAACCAGCTGAATTCGTTTCGGGAATTTCCGTAAGATTTGATCTGTGACGTCACGAAGGGAACTCCCTTCGATAGTCAGCGTCATTATTCATTGCTTCTTTTGTGTTTATTGTGGTTAAACGGCGTGTTGTTGGCGGCTGTAGCAATACAAAAGCCGATAAATTTAGTCTTCACGCATTTCCTAGTAATGTTGCTGTGAATAATCTGTGTGTAAATTTTATTAAAACAACGTGAAAATACTGGACAGGAAGAAAATGCCGGAGACCGTTGACTGCAGGCACTTAGTTTCGATTCGTCCGAACTGGCTTGTCGGCTTAAGCGAGATATGGGAATACCATGTGTTATGGCTTTTAAAAAAAGATGCCGTACCAACAATTTTTCTGCGACACAAAACAAATGACAACAGCCTATGCCATCCACACCGAAACGACCTTGGGCTGCATATCGTCAATGTCCCAAATTGCGTTATGCTTTCAACTCCGGTCAGTTTGTTTTTTCATGCACGGTTCGTGCAATCATCGAGATCCGATTTGTTGTCGTTTGCATCTCGTTCATTTGTGAGATTTTTCTTTACAGTTCGAAAACATTAAAACAATAAAGTACAAACAAGTAAGTATCTATAGCCATGTCCGTCCCATCCTACAAAAATGTAGGGTTTTTTTGTAAAAAAAGAAAAAAAAGAAGCTAATTTTGTATGCATCTTAGAAAACAATCGGCTCAGAAATAAATGACTTGTAAATTCCATAGTATGAAAAAAGGCGTTCCCTGTGAAACCGACTATAAATACATTAAATTAATTTTACTATACCTTCCCACAAAGAAAACCTTTTTTCATACTATGGAATGTGATATAAGTTATTTATTTCTGAGTAGACTGTTTTCACAACTGCACACAAAAAAATAGTATTGTTTTGTTATTTCCAAAACACTTTTACTTTTTTTTTTACGTCAAACTAAACTGAAATTATTCGCACAAAAAAATATCTTCATGGATGGGACGGACTAAAAGTCATTTTTGTTTATTTTTTAAAATTAAAATAAGTTATTTATTTCTGAGCAGACTGTTTTCACAACTACACACAAAAAATAGTATTGTTTTGTTATTTCCAAAACACTTTTACTTTTTTTTTAACGTCAAACTAAACTGAAATTGTTCATAAAAAACCACATCTTCATAGAGGGATGGGGACGGACTAAAAGTCGTTTTTGTTTATTTCTTAAAATTACTGATATCGGGTCCACTTGACTCGTAGAATTCAAGAGTTATTTATCGTCTTCTCTACTACATCACAAGTATTAGAACATACAGTGTAGCAAAATAATTCGCACCAAAAGCTAAAGAACAAAACAAGAATAAAAGTTGTAAATTAGTGGTAACCTGTCTCCACGACCATTTTCATCGTCATCTGTCAGGCCGGTGGTTCATCGGAAGATGTTCCAGGTTCAAACTGATAAGGCATTATTTGTTGTGTTGCACAAATATTAGTCCAGTCGTCATTACTACACTATTCATCATCGAAAGAAGAATCGCATGATCAATGAGCTTGGCAGTCGCTGTCGGTCCCACTATCGCTTGCGCTGAAAGTCGTCTCGTGGTAGGTTTCTGTGAAGCGCGTTCCCTTCATGACGTCATGGCTATTTACAGGCAAATGTTTTTACCGAGAATTTTACTCGGTCGTTTCCGGCAGTGTTCTACGGGAGTGATGTTTTAATACTTTTATGGGGCATTTTCGTAATTATTGATTTACATATCGGTGTAAAATATTATTGCAATGAATTAAGAAAGCATTTAATTGTTGAATTTGAAATTTTAGTGTATGGTCTGGCACAGCACTTTAATTGCCAATGCACACACTACAGGAAGAAACCCATCAGCAACTAGTACATATTTAACTGAAACATTGTGGAAATGGGGTGCTGTCAGGTCTCTTCCTGTAGTATGTGGATTAGTAGTTGGGATACAAACTAGAAAATGATCAATGTACATGGGATTATTGATGTATTAGAGTGGAAATGTTTGTCTACCGAGCGTACTCAGAAATGTGTTTTCTTTAAATAATTATTTCTGAACAAGAGAACGATTATAACTGTCCAAAGGTTCATCTAGCTCTCCAATGGAACAGTACTCTGGCTAGATATCGCTCAGTGGCTCAGTGGTAAGGCACTCACCTACGGTGTGATGGGTCATTTGAATAATCTCACTCGGTGGACTCAAGTTTTCCCTCATCATAATCAGTGTCCTATGATGGATGGATCGAAAGCCATCGTATGTACTGTCCTGTCTGTAACAAAGAGCATATAAGAGATCCCTTTTAATAGGAGGTGCATATGTGACAGCAGCAGGTTTCCTGTCCTAAGTGTTGATAACTGGAGGTTAAAATGTGCTCAGGTGTCATGAAGCAAATATTCCTTTCATTTGTTTTTCATTTTCTATCATGTAATTATAGGATATTAAACGAGCTTCCATTCCATATCATGTCTATGTCCAGAGAGAGAGAGAGTACCTTTTTAACATGCCCCTGTACCACTAACGTTTCGGGCATGTCCATCCCGGGTCCGGTCTCTGGATAGCCAGTGGTCTGGTCCGGGACAGACTATGTCCAGAGAGAGAGAGTACCTTTTTAACATGCCCCTGTACCACTAACGTTTCGGGCATGTCCATCCCGGGTCCGGTCTCTGGATAGCCAGTGGTCTGGTCCGGGACAGACTATGTCCAGAGAGAGAGAGTACCTTTTTAACATGCCCCTGTACCACTAACGTTTCGGGCATGTCCATCCCGGGTACGGTCTCTGGATAGCCAGTGGTCTGGTCCGGGACAGACTATGTCCAGAGAGAGAGAGAGTACCTTTTTAACATGCCCCTGTACCACTAACGTTTCGGGCATGTCCATCCCGGGTCCGGTCTCTGGATAGCCAGTGGTCTGGTCCGGGGACTATGTCCAGAGAGAGAGAGTACCTTTTTAACATGCCCCTGTACCACTAACGTTTCGGGCATGTCCATCCCGGGTACGGTCTCTGGATAGCCAGTGGTCTGGTCCGGGACAGACTATGTCCAGAGAGAGAGAGAGTACCTTTTTAACATGCCCCTGTACCACTAACGTTTCGGGCATGTCCATCCCGGGTCCGGTCTCTGGATAGCCAGTGGTCTGGTCCGGGACAGACTATGTCCATTGAGAGAGAGTACCTTTTTAACATGCCCCTGTACCACTAACGTTTCGGGCATGTCCATCCCGGGTCCGGTCTCTGGATAGCCAGTGGTCTGGTCCGGGACAGACTATGTCCAGAGAGAGAGAGTACCTTTTTAACATGCCCCTGTACCACTAACGTTTCGGGCATACCCATCCCGGGTCCGGTCTCTGGATAGCCAGTGGTCTGGTCCGGGACAGACTATGTCCAGAGAGAGAGAGTACCTTTTTAACATGCCCCTGTACCACTAACGTTTCGGGCATGTCCATCCCGGGTCCGGTCTCTGGATAGCCAGTGGTCTGGTCCGGGACAGACTATGTCCAGAGTGAAATAATTTTCAGTTGTCACGAGCTTTAGTGAGGACAATTAAAATTATTTCATGGGGGACAAAGACATGATACAAAATGGTAGCGAGTTTATTATCCTATTTATTACCCATAATCAGTCTTAATTTATATCACTCGATTCATTTGATTGACATTCCTGTAAGGTTGTGGTGCGCCAATCGATGATGTCATGAAGTGTTACGTCCCACTTGGCATTCTAGTGGAACGTATCATTTTGATATGTACTAAAATACTTTTAGCCATATGGGTAATAATAATTATTACAACTCATATTTTGTTTAGCATGAGCCATAATTTCAGTTTTCTTAGTATTTGTGTTTGTATTAAATATATTGAGAGACTTCTCTTGTTAAGTATGTATAATTGGTGTTTTTGTATTATTGCAGAGCCTCAGGTGTTCAGTGGTCATGCTTCAAACATCCGAGCTGCTTTATTTATGAAAAATGACAAGTCTTTCATTAGCATTTCCGATGACAAAAGCATACGGTATGTACAATATTCATGCAAGAATAATATATTACAGAATATTTAATGTACAAAATGACAACTGGGATCATTGGAAATGAATACAGGATAAAAAGATTACAATAGCATTTTAATTTTGTTCTTTACAGGCTCAGAGTTTTCTTGAAACAGTTTTATTTTAATATAATTGAATGACCAGTTTGTAGTATATTTCATTATATAGGTTTTCATTTGTTCAGGAAAAGCCCTACCAACTGCTTTAAATAGGTCTGTGACTTTTTACGTTTCCCACAGATTGGCCTGCTGTTAAAAACAGTTTTCATGTGTTATCATATATTAGACAAACTTTTTTTATTGACAGAATATGGGATACTGCCAGCAATTCAGAGGTGAAGAAAATAGAAATTCCCTCTCAACCAACTAGCCTAGAACTGGCACGAGATGGTACTGTTTTTGTAGTGACATATGGAAACACAACGTCTTTTTGGAATGCTCAAACGTAAGTTTATTGTGGAGTCTTTTACAACACAGTTGTTCACTTTAAATTCCTATTCACTTAGATTTGTTTGTAAAAAAAAAAATCTAATTTCTAAGCTCTTTCTGGTGTAGTAGGTAAGTCATCAAATTTAAGGCTGATAGGATTTGCAGAACTTGACCTTAGCAGTAATCCTTGGTGTTTTGGCTACCAATTTCTTGCTCGGGCTACCAGATGTCTAAACTCAGTAGTCTGTCGGGCTACTAGATTGTGGGTTTTTTTTTGCATGTCCAGTTACTCCGCAAACAGCAAGATGCATAATTCATCTGTGTCTGAAATACCACCTTTCATGTGCACACTCTGCTGTCAATGTAATGCTGGGCGTGAACAAATGGATTTTATTGAAAATGAACTTCACGGACACCAAAAGCTTCCCGTTAATTGGTTGGTTAATGAGCCAGGAGCATGAATGAACCATGACCTGGGACAGGTTTTCTTTGTTTTTTCGAAAGTGATACTTAAACAAACTAAATACAGAATTCTTTTAATTTGAGCTGAAATATTTGAGGCCAGTGGTAAAGTTTGTATTATGATACCAACTAGAAAAATTAGCATGGCATACCTATTTTACATAAGGCAGCTGGTAATTCTCATTATGATGATGGCAGCATCATGGCAAGTATTTGGCCACTTTTTAATGATAAATCGGGAACGCCTCCGGTGAAGTGATCGAAAACCAAAACATTAAGAAAAGAAGTACCTACGAAAAATATAAACGATGTAAATGTTACGTTTTGTACCCCATGTACTAGTTTCCAGTTTGGGGACCAAAAAATTGATCATTTTATTCTTTTTTATTTAAAAAAAATCTTTATTGTTCAATAATATAAAGTGCTATATATGTAGTTTTTATAAGAGAATAATTCAACGAATATTGCTCATGATTAAAAAACCCCACCGATACAAAGCTTAAAAAAAAGAAAAAAGAATTGGATTTTTTCTCTTATTTTTAATTTATTGGGCTACCAATTTTTACTGATGGCTACCAGATAATGTATCTTTATTCTAAACATGTAAGCTAGCTATTTTCTTATTGACTGGATGTTTACGGTACTAACCGTATGTTGTGTATTATGCAATTTTACAGGTTTGAGAAAATAAAGGATTTTGAATCTCACTTGCCAATAAATTCCTCATCCCTGCATCCGTCACAGCCTATATTCGTGTCTGGGGGAGAAGACTTCAAGATGTATAAATTTGACTTTGATACTGGAGCAGAAATAGGTACAGTTAAAATTTGTTTTGTTTAACAGCACCACTAGAGTACATTGATTTATTAATCATTGGCTATTGGATGTCAAACATTTGTTAATTCTGATGTCTTGGAGAGGAAACCTGCTACATTTTTCTATTAGTAGCATTGGATCTTTTATATGCACCATCCCACAGACAGGATAGCACATACCATGGCCTTTGATATACCAGTCTTGGTACACTGGCTGGAATGAGAAATAGCCAAACAACAGGGATCGATCTCAAACCACTTTATTCTCTTTGAATGGTTTTTCATTAAAAAGTTACATGTTCAATCAGTATGTTCTAGATTCCAAGATTAACTTAAGTATGTTTTTAATATTAAAAAAATTAGCATTAGACCATCCAGTTGAATAATTTTCCTCCCTGATTAGTAATTCTTCAATTTCTAATTTCCGTTGCATGTTATACGTAATCTTAGCAATATGCAGTCCTTTGATATTAAGTTTTCTTAAAGTTTATTTATTTTTATCCCAGTGCCCCATTTCCTTTCTCTCCTTTAAATTCCATTGCATTTCTTCCCGATCTGGCAACTACTCCTATCTTTCAACTTATTTCACTGTCCACCTCCACAACCCAGTCCTTGTCTCCAACCACGACAGGTGCTTGTGTCTTGTGACTATCTGTGCCATACACCTGCCATTCCTTAAAGTTTATAGTTTCTTTAAAGTATTAAACTTGTGCAGTTTAAAAATTCTCATAATGTATTATTATTATTTATTTTTATTATTTTAGAATCTTTCAAAGGTCACTTTGGACCAGTGCACTGTGTTAGGTTTTCTCCAGACGGCGAGCTGTATGCTAGTGGAAGTGAGGATGGCACGCTCCGTCTGTGGCAAACTCAAGTCGGCAAGACGTACGGTTTATGGAAGTGTGTGAATCCTGAAGAAAACGGTCTATCCAATTCAGACCCCAATATTTCCACAGTCAAAGTAGAAACATAATTCAACGAAACGTAGACGAAAATACAATTTGCTGTGACCCAACCACCCAATCAATCAAACAAACATTTGCATTGATTTGCCTTTCAGACTGAGTCTAGAACAGTCCTGAGTTTACAGCCTTATTTCTAACAGTCTTTTTAATGATGAAAACTACACATTAAGCCTAAAAAAATATGTTTCAGGTTTTATCCTTTAAAAAAAATAGGGTAGGTGGGAACTCTTTTTTTTTCTTTTTTTTAAAAATCTAGTCAATGCAAGAAACCGTAATCGGCCACGGTGTTCCAAATCTATAGTCCGTCCCATCCTTGTATATAAATGTTTTTTTGTAAATAATTTTGGTTTGTTTTGACATAAGAAGAAAAGTAAAAGTGTGTTGGAAATAACAAAAAACAAAACATTTTGTGTGCAAATTAAAAAATACTCGTTTTAGAAATAAATAAAACTGTAATACATGCCATAGTAAGAAAACAATGCTTACGGCATTATGGATGCCATTTTGGTTTATAGACTGGTGTAGTCTTGATACGAGATAACTCTATTCGATGAATTTCACTACAGATGGAGCACAAAGAAAATAATCAGAGTTCTCGCAATAGTTTTATTTTTGTTTAATACTGAATGATAATGGTATATTTACTTGGGCTACTAAACATCGCATTGCAATATGGAAAATTGCAAAGTTGCAAGAATTTGACATCATAGATATGGTTACAATTTCTCAAAGTTATCTTAGAACTATGATAAAACTGTTGTAGGCTATGGTGTCACTATGACAAATGTCATAGCCTACAAGGGTTTTATGAACTAGTAGGGCTAAGATAGCTTAAAAAATATTGGCCCTTGATCTGAATTCACTAAACTCTTCTAACTTTACGATCTCACTGTGCTGTGCGAAAGTACTTGTAATGATGATGCATTTGTAACTTTAGAGAGCTTCGTGAATTGGGCCTCTGGTTGCATAAAATACATTTTAGTATGTAGATCAGCTGGCTATGCTAGTATGCCTTTAATTGTTGGTCTTTTTTTTCTTTTAATTTTTTTTTTTTTAATACAAAATAAAATGCCCACCGAGTGATTAACTAATAAGAATGGTAGGTTGGGTTACAGCAAATAGTTTTTCTTGGTGCATATTCCGCTTACAGCATTAAGGTATTTCTATCTGGTTAAAACTATACATTCTTATGTTTTTGGTAGGCCTACGGTCGACGGCAGTCACTTTTCACACCCTTGTTTTGGTTTCATACACAATAAATAAAACATATCCAATGGTAATGTTTTGACACGATATATTTGACCACGGTACTTTTTATTTCTTTCATCTTTTAAAACTTAAACATAATATTTTGTTCAGAATTATGAAACAAAATATATATACCGACATGTAAACAGTGTTGTCTGTTTGTTATGGTTAGTAGACCAGTTTTTATTTGAATGTGGTGAAGCATTGTAATAATATAGCTAATTTTGAATTTGAATGACGTTAGTATTCCAGTGACTTCACTTTGTATGTCATTACAATAACTATAAACTGAATACATGAAGTTTCCATTTTAAGAATACTGGAAAAATTCCAATGCAAAATTGTTATTGAAATTGTTTTGTTTTAACATTACTAATGCACCTGAATGTGTTTGAAGAAAATCTTGTGATTAAAAAATTGTACCTTTTACGAAATACAGATTTCAAGTGAAACTACAATAAGATATGTTATATTTATTGTGTATGAAGCCAAAACAAGGGTGCAAAAAGTGACTCGTCCACTTTAGGCAAGGGTGCATTGATCAGACTTGTGGTTGCCCAAATTGGATTATACTGGGTCTTTATGAGTAGCTTTTAGAACTACTCTGTTGAATTGTTATGCTGTTTTTGGCCATTCGAGACGGATCACAAACTGAAGCATTTTATTTATTTGTTTTTAGATACGAATTATGATCTGAAAAGTTAGTATTGAGAATGGCAGATGAATTTGTAGCAGATTTTGCTCTCAGAAATAAGGTTTTAGCTACGAATACCTCAGTGTTTTAAGAAGATGAAGTATGTACATGTATTAATTATGGGTGGGAATTCTCCTTGGATCTACTGTTTCCTTTCATGGAACATTGCGTTTCCTCGCATTTTAATGGTCCTTTCCTCCAAAACGTGTCAGATGGCACAGATTCTAACCTAGAATTTCAAGAATTTCCGGGACCCCTCTAGATTTCCTCTTTTTTACAGTTCACCGATTCCCACCCCTAATCAATATTGTTAAGATCAACCAGGTTGGTTATTAAGTCTAGATCAAATTTATTTCATTGTATCCAAACATGGGACATTATCAGTTACACTTCTTGCTCCAATGTAAGTTAAAATAGGAGCAAACAATAAAACATCTGTGCTCCTGTGTCTGCATTTATTTATTTTTGTTAACAAGAGATTTTTGTTGATAGTATGCCGGGTGTTATTCTGAGTTTTTTAAAACCATGTTCACCTATTGTATTGTTTCTGATGCTGGTTCACCAGTGTATAATGTATTGAGCCGGTTATGTAAAGAAATGGTTGTGGTGATATTGTATTTGTCTTTGTTAAAGCTGAAGTCCTATAACATTGTTTACTAGGGATGCACAGTATAAATGGTGTACCAATGTAATTATAAGTCACATGGTAAATAATAATGTTTTTCGATACACCTTCCTGTTCCGATACCCATAGTCATTTCTGTTTTTAGTTCCCTACCAGTCCAAATGGAGGGGACTATAGGTTTCGTCTCCATACATGTGGACCAGCCTCGGTGGCATCGTGGTAGGCCATCGGTCTACAGGCTGGTAGGTACTGGGTTCGGATCCCAGTCAAGACATGGGATTTTTAATCCAGATACCGACTCCAAACCCTGAGTGAGTGCTCCGAAAGGCTCAATGGGTAGGTGTAAACCACTTGCACCGACCAGTGATCCATAACTGGTTCAACAAAGGCCATGGTTTGTGCTATCCTGCCTGTGGGAAGCGCAAATAAAAGATCCCTTGCTGCTAATCGGAAAGAGTAGCCCATGTAGTGGCGACAGCGGGTTTCCTCTCAAAATCTGTGTGGTCCGTAACCATATGTCTGAGGCCATATAACCGTAAATAAAATGTGTCGAGTGCATCGTTAAATAAAACATTTCTTTCTTTCTTTCTTTCCATACGTGTGTTCCACATATAGTTTTCCAGACTTTTATCACAGCCTCAAGATAATAAACTGCAAGTTTGTTTATAGGCTTGTCATGTAGTAGAGTTATCCATTTTTGACGAAGTTATACCTTTATTATGAACAGATTACATGTAATTTTGACATGTGGGAATTTGAAGTTTATCCATGTTTGACAGAGTTATGGCCCTTTAACTTAGGAGATTTTGTGGGGCTTCAGCAGTACTCTCGGAATGCTTGTTTTATATTTGATGATAGTCGAAAACTCCTATCTCTTGCTTTATAGTATACAGATGTGATCTATATTTTCCAACAATTAAATGCCCCCCAAAAACCTTGGAACACCTAAGATATTTGGTTAATTTTTTAAGAAGTCTTCCACAAAATATTGTTGATTCTGCTGTAAATTATATGTTACGATACTTATAGAGAATAATACCGTAATGGCCGTTAGATAACATTTATCTCACAATATCTAATGAGCGAAAGCTCAAAAAACAGGTTGTAAGCAAATTTTAACATCTTTTTCGACTAAAAGCTATTATTTACAGCCATTGCACTTGTAGCCAACATGTCACAGACCCATGATTGTCAGGTTATCTATATGATTTCCATCATGTAGTTTTTCATTGGATGTATGGCACTGGTGACCTGGTCATCACCTAGGAGCAGCCAGTCGTATGCCTTGAAATTTACACGTGTAAACAACCATGTGTTATCAAAAACAACGCATGGTGGTCTCACCAACAGGTGTGTAAGAAATTGTGTTACAGGGTGTACATATCGCTATACAAAAAGAAATCTCAATCCCTACTATTTACAAAACCTTTCATGTTTAGAATGAGTGATAAATAATATCTTGAATTCATTTAGATTTTTTCTTCATGACCATTAAAGATGTAGCCTACCATGTGCAGGAACATTTTCCCAATGAGTATACAAATCTTCATCACTATTTTGGGATGGATTTGGATCAGTCAGTCAAGCCTTCACTTGTTGGTTTTTCCTGCCCCATGACTTGCATATATGGAAGACCACTGTTGGTGGAAAACTGCATATAGAAGCTCTATTGCTGCCTTTTAGTAAGCATACCTGTAGTTATCTCTCTGGTTATTTAGTAGGCCTAGAGGTGGTACCTAGGGCTTTAGATCTCACTAATTTAGGCACAATAGTGACTAGTTTTTTCTGAGTACAGGCAAGTCGTTTTAATTCAGTACTGGATTAGTTGGAGAGTTGTTAATATTCAGAAATGCATTTCAATGATTTTGAGGTTAAATATTTAAGGTCAGCATGCTTATACTTAATTTGGGCATTTGTATTTTGGATACGTTTATCACCTCGAATTTGATGCCCTGTCGGCAGGTATCCTCTATCACTCGTATAACCAAGTGTTAAATATTGCTTTTCTTTCATCACTGTTTTTTGTTATTGTGTGCTTTGTAATGAGTAATAGTAGTGTTTTCCATAGAAATTTGGCAAGGCATGGTATACTTAACACTTTTAGGGCATTTTCACTATTTTCAGGGCATGTTTTTTTTTTCATTAAAAAAAAAACCCAATTAATTGAAATGAAAATAAATGTAATTAATGTGCTTGCTTTAATAAATGAATTGCAAAATATATAACAGGAACATTTTATTAATTAATCATATATATTTTTTGTGTTTTATAACCAATTTTAGAATTATTGAAAAAGGCTTGTTTAATCTCAAGGCAGCATGGCGCCGATTAAGACAAGATGGTGCTAGACTACTGAGGCATGGTGCTGCACCATGCTAAAACAAGCTAGGGAAAACTCTAAATAGTGAATATGTATGTGATGTATATCAGTGATAGCAGCTTAGAATTAACAGTGGTATATTGTGGGAAGAATGTTAAACATAATACAATCAATTCTACATACATGTACTTAAATAGTTTACAATATATACTGAGATTGTAGCTTTAAGAGAACTTGCTATGGTTTGGGGAGTAATCATGAAGACTAGAGGGCAGAGATTGGTACATGTAGTTATGGTGAGAGAGCATTGGTTTGCATTGGTAGTACTTGAACAAAAATGGCAATATTTAGTCAACTTGTTTCCTGAAGTCATGTATTTCATAGCTAGGACCCAGAAAGTTAGCCCCTGCCTATCTTAACCTAATATGTTTTATTTATTGCACTTATTCATTTAAAAAGAATGATTGAACTGGGTTTTAGAAAACTGAAAACTTTATAATTTTCTATATAACAAATCAAATCTAGTCTTACTTTAGTAATATGAAACATTTCAGGGTTTTTTGATAGATGCATAATAGACTAAACAATTTTTCAAATTGCATTTCAGTATTATTTAAATATTGAAAAATAATTGTGATAATATGCATCTCCTACTATCAGTGAGCTAATTTTACATGCACATTTTAATTGGCAGTTGTCAGAATGACTGTTATTACATCACATTGTATATTCAGTTCCAGATTATTGGTTTATGGGTAGTTTCTGCAATATTTAAAAGCAGATACAACTGGTAACAATGTCCAGTAAATATTGTATTTTGCAGATGGTGGTGGTTGACAAAATTGGCCCCTACCCACGTTATCATTTCGAGATGTCTAATTCATCCTTTTTGGGGAAAGAGATTTTTTCAATACTTTAGTATTTAGTCATTGTATTGCGGAAATCTGTCTCATCTGATAATACT
Organism: Gigantopelta aegis; assembly: GCF_016097555.1. Classification (NCBI taxonomy): domain Eukaryota; kingdom Metazoa; phylum Mollusca; class Gastropoda; order Neomphalida; family Peltospiridae; genus Gigantopelta; species Gigantopelta aegis. Next base: position 18,191,255 of record NC_054702.1, read on the forward strand.
AAAGTGAAGCCTCTGTAATTTTGTCTAAACTTTCACAGGGTTTGCTATTGGTGGCTGGCAGTTGAGTCTCAACACTTACTGCCAGTTGTGCTGCCTGCCACCAATTATTACACTGTCAGTGTAATAAAGTGATGCATTTTACACTATACTCTTCAGCATTTTGTTTTTACAACAAAAATGAAAGTATTCTGGATTTTATTTGTTTCAGGTTTTATGCTGTTAGTCCAAAATTTTACACTACACTCTTCACCATTATGCCTTCAGCATGTTGTTTTCACAACAAAAATGAAAGTATTCTGGATTTTAATTGTTTCAGGTTTTAAGCTGTTTGTCAAAAAAAAAAATCATATTCTGTCTAAAACTTACGATATGGTTTCGGCTGATACTTTGAATATATTCTGAATTAGGGCCACCATTTTAAAACATTGTACAACCCTAATCCTAGGGGCAATTTCCGTATTCAACCACCAATATTAAAATTTTCGGGGCATTTTCGTAATAGACTTTTGTCACAACGTATAAATTTCTAGGCAGAACCCTGGTAGGTTTTATGTTGCCAATAAGCGGTCCTGTTTTGTGTAAAAGATCATGTGAAATAAAATTGTATGCAACGAGAATGTATGTTTGTTGCGATTACTTCCTGGTTATTTGATAACAACAGTGTGTGTAACATGTAGACATTGAGAACTATAGTCGTCCCACAGGGAACGCCTTTTTTCATACTATGGAATTTACTAGAAGTTATTTATTTCTCAGCCGATTGATTTGTAAATTGCACACAAAAAAATAGTATATTTTTATTTCCAAAACATTTTTACTTTTCTTCTTATGACAAAACAAACTGAAATTATTTAATAAAACATTTTTTTATAGAATGATGGGATGGACTATAGTATGGGTTCAAAGCCAGCAGGTCTCTGAAAATTGTAATAAATCATTGATCGGTTTGGCCCCAAAATGTTTAAGTAACCCAAGGAAAGTAACATTTTCTTCAGACACTTCAGTGTATTTTAAAGTGCCAACTACTTAGTGTCTAACTATTGGTTATTTCGATAGTCAGGAGAAAGGCAGAAAACTTGTTGCTGCCACTTAGTGTTGACTACTCCCTCCTGATAAAGCAGAGGGATATCTCATGTGCATTTTTTTTTTTTTTTTTTTTTTTTACATGCAGGACAATACATACCACAGCCATTGATGTATCGGTCACAGTGAACTGGTTGGTACAGGAAAACCCCAGTCCATACAGTCAATCAATCCTGTGACCCATCGCACTTCGAGCTGGTACTAAACCCCACCCATTTATTATGTGTAATCCATTACCCAGGGCTTATAAATTATGGTAGCCCCACTCCCATGGTTAGTGATATTCAATGTTGGGCTACTAAATAACTACTATTGCTTGCCTGATGGCTAGTGAATTTTTTTTTCTTCAAATGCTGCATTAAACAGACATACCCTAGTTTCAACCCGTGAAAATTAACACTAAATTAACACTAAACCTGTAACACCTAGATAAAGTTACAATCGAGTGAAACATGAGTCTGTGACTTTGAAATGGTGAAATACCCTCTAAAAATAGACCAAACTCGACTCCATAACCGTTACTTCTCAGATGCATGCGCATTTTTAAAAATATGAGAAATGCAATTTCTGATATTAAAAACACCATGATGATCAAAAACACTTCGAATGTATGGAAATGGATAATCTAAACAATAAAATCTAAGTAAAGTATGATTTCAGTTATCAAAAAAGGGCTTTAATAGTCAGAAGTATGCCTTAGTGTTTAAAAACTAGGGTATGTCCCTTTAAGTAAATACGAATATCCTGACCCCCCCCCCCCCCCCCCCCCCCCCCCCCCAATCTTAATGTTTTTAATATCCATCTCCCTTTTTAGGTAACATATCCGATTATTAGTAGTAAACTTGTATTAAGTAAAGTAGGGCTAGTAAAAATTTAATCGTGGCTAGTAAATTAAAAAAAATCAGTCATATAAAAACAGTGAAACAGATGAAGAACATAACATATTTATGATTCACTCTACATTTTATTTCCTAAAAGTATGTACAAATAGCTAGCACAATTTGAAACATGCCATGACTGTGCACTGGTCAACACCACAAACCATCCTTTCTGCAATACAGTTCTAATCACGTCGTACAGTCCCATCTAAGCCCAGTCACAAGAATAAACTACCCATGTTGCATCAGTAATCATTAGTGCTGTACCAAATAAATAACCATGATTTTAGCTGCAACTTCCCAAAAGTGGACTGATGAATTTGACAGAAATAATTATAAATATGCCAAAAAGCTAGTACAATAATTACTCCACTTAGTGACACTGTATTATGGGTTTTTTTATTTGACCGGGTCAAGTTTAATTTATCTACTTGTTTTGGAAACAAAAATCACACCAAAATGGTGTATTATTTCTCATGTCCAATTTCCACACTTAAATACACTGTCAGCAAGTCAAAAAGATTTTTCCGATATAGATTCACTGTGCTGGCTCAAATGTGTAATGCTTTATCGTGGGTTCCTTGTCAGGGTCCCCACCATTCTCCAAATACAGGTTGTTAAATGGATATTGCTTCTGCATCTGAAAGTGGAAAATGATAATGTACATAAAACAGAATTAAAAAAATAATCCACATAAAATTATAAAGAAAAATATAACAGAAAAGAAAAGGGTAATCATTTACCCGCCCGGTTATATGGTTACTTTAACATAAATGAAATGTTATATTTGTTTAAAGACATCTCAGCACATTTTAAACTACTGCTCTTTGGTGTCTTAACAAAAGTTGAAGTTTGTTTAGTTAAACACCACCACTAGAGCACATTGATTTATTCATCACCTATTATAAGTTAACCATTTAGTAAGTTGACATGGTCTTAGAGATGAAACCCAATACATCTTTCCATTAGTAGCAACAGATTTTTTATATGCACTATTCACAAGACAGAATAGCACTTACCACAGCCTTTGATATATTAGTCATGTTACACTGGATAAAACAAAAAATAGACCAATGGGCCCAATGACGAGGATCAATCCTAGATCAACTGCACGTTAAGCCCTATATTAAATATAGTTTCTTCTTAATAATATCGGTGTCTGTCAATTCAGCATATTTCTGACTGTTCTAGTGTTTGTCAAACTTCATTATATTTCCTAATATATACATGTATGTAATTGTTTTCTGTATGTGTGAACTTACTGGGAGACCAAAACCAGTTTGGACTATTTACAAATACTACGAAAACAAGAAACTATATTTAGTATATGGTTTTAGTCATTAAAATATTTTATCTGACAAAAAACATTTTACAATGGCAGCAAACTCAGGACTGTCTCTTTAAAATTTAGATTTTGCAAGGTTTTCAGATATTTTGAGAATTCCTCATTTTCGCTAAACTTTTAAGAACATTGTCTAATGTAGTATGATTTATAGTAGTTGTTGTTAAATTGTAAGGTTTGTCTGTCAATCATCTGTCTATTGTCATTATTCTTACCGCAGGTAAAAAGTGAGGATATGGTAGTGTTATGTAAAAAACCAAAGCAATTCCGCCAAGCACACTAAATGTGGTCAAGATCATTCTCCAGCTGAAAGACAGAAATAATATGGTTAATAGCAATTTGCCTAATTGAGTTAGATGTCGGGGTTTTTTCAACCCAATTTTTTTGGGAAAAACACAAGAAGGAAATGGGGTTTTTTAACGACGCACTCAACACATTTTATTTACGGTTATATGGAATCAGACATTTGGTTGAGGACCACTTCATGGGCTACTCTTTTTGATTAACAGCAAGGGATCTTTTATATGCACCATGCCACAGACAGGGTAGTACATACCACAGCCTTTGATATACCAGTCGTGGTGCACTGGCTGGAATGAGAATTAGCCCAACAGGCTTATCAGTGGGCATAGATCCCAGACCAACCACACATCGAGCGAGCGCTTTACCACTGGGCTTCGTCCCACCTCCAAAAAACACAACCATAGCATATTATAAATTAGTTCCAGTGTTATATTGAATACATGTACTGTCTTATGATTTTTCTCTACAATATATAGAACAAGTAACACGACAAATGACTGGTTTAAATTAATATGCATGTACAGTTCAAAAACAACTGAAAAAAAAAAAAAAAAAATGATCTAATGATTATAAAATATCTTTATTATTGTGCTACAATCTGCATAAATTACCGGTAATAATTTAACTACACTTACGAGATTAATCATTAAACGGTTTTAGCTATTGTATTTATAAACATAAGAAAACAATAACACCCAAAACCGGTCTACATTGCTTATCTGAAAGAACAAGTATTTGTGTATTGATACATCAGCACATTTTAAACAATGGCTATTTATTTGTCTGACAGTTATTTTAACATTGGTCAATAAAGAGAAAGACAGGGAATCTCACTGCCACATATGCTACTCTTATTGATAAAGCAACAAGGAATCTTTTATAGTCCCTATAGACAGGACAGTACATACCACAGCCCTTGATGTACACGTTTTGAGGCAGTGGTTGGGATGGGGAAAAACTGAGTAAAGTAATAGCTATCGATCCTACAACTCATCGCACCTCAAGTGAATGCTCTTATTTTAAAGCTACATACTGGCCCCTTGGTCATCTGAAGTCAAACTTTGTTATCAATCTCACATGTAACTTACTAAGGGACTCTTGGGTTTGCACTTGCATTCCAACGATCTTCTCCAATTGCATCATAGTCCACATGCAGCTGAAAAGTAAAACAGTTACGTATTACTAATTTTATGTTTGTGTGTTTTATGTTGTATGCAAGGGTGTGTATGTTTATTGCTCGGTTCACGTGTTAATAAGTTGTTAACAAAAACTTAATTCTAAACAATTCTAATGTGCTACCGTTACTTACAAGTACACATTTTTTAAATGTATGTGGACAGACAATATTTTATTTACGCACCTGAAATATATACGTTTATCTCAATTGGAATGTTTACATCAACAAATATCACTCTTTGTTTTGAGGTGTGAAGCTGAAGACTGGGACTACATCACCTTCTCAGGAGATTATTTAATGAGTGGCTGTTAGAGGTCCTAACAAACAGGAATCCCAGTTTATGTGGGGCATATAGGCATGTGTAAGTGGTGTAAGGGCATAAACATAGACACAAATATCCATTATATGGCAAACTACATTTAATAACACATGTACTGATATGCACACACTTTACATGTACTTACATGTACATACATGATGACATGTACAATAAATACAGACCTCCAAAAATTTAAAATCTCTTGTTTATGGGTTATGCTATACTAAACAAAAATACATCAGGTAACCATTTCCCAATATAAATTATATCGTTAATTTAATATGCAAATGAGAAATTGGTTATGCAAACTAAGTTCAATTTATATTCATGAGTGACATGCAAATGATAATTCATTCTAGCATATTTGAAAGGCCTGAAAGATAACCAGTACCAACCGGTTCTCCAAAGTTCCTCTTTAACTCGGGAATGTCCCAGTCTTCATACGGATCTCGGACATCACCTGACACATACGGCAACTTGGGATAGTCTCCGTAGCCCATGCCATCGTCCGGATACACATCGTAGTCCTCTACTCTCATACCATACTTCTTAGCTGCCGCAGCCCGCTCCTCTGATGTGGTCGGATATGGACCTGGTTTCCAGTCCTTATTCCAGTCTGAGAAAAATACATGTTACTAAACTCTGAAGTTCAGCATCATTCCCCAAACATTGTCATTTTATTCCCAATTTTGAAGAAAAAATTGTTAACGTTTTACAGTTAAATATTGTTATATCTGGATGCCAAATACACAGGTAGTTTGAGGAATTGGTGGCTCAAATTAAAGTTTGTTTTGTTTAACAAAACCACTAGATCACATTGATTTATATAGATTTTTATATAGATGGTATGAAATGCTTTAGTCACTCATTGAAAAACAAGACTACCGGTGAGGTACACGATATGCCCGTCAGATGTTTTATGGAAAACCATATATAACAGTGAATGTATTACAGGTATGATTCAATTGTAATTATAAATGTGAAATGTTTGCATTGGAATGGATGACCTTTTTGTTTTGGACCAACTACTAATGATATTCTACCCACTGGAGAAGGTGCTGTCTGATTAATGAAGTCATTATTCTTTATTAGAAAGGGAAATTTTGTGTTACTGTTATGTGCAGTACTAGACTGGGAAAAGTAGGTCACAGCGACCTAGTAATAGTACGCTACACCTCGCCATCCCAAGTTGTCCCTACATGTGAGGTCTGATGGTCCTGTATGCATCTGTATATATATTATACAAGACACGGTCTGGTCACAGATTTACTGTTATGTGCAGTAGACTGTGAAAAGTAGGTCACAGTGACCTAATAATAGTACGCAACACATTGCCACCCCAAGTTGTTCCTACACTTGAGGTTTGGTAGTCCTGTATGTATCTGTATACAAGATATGGTCTGGACAAGAAAAAGTTAACACACGGACGTACATATCGACAATGCCATGCCATAATACGACCCATTACAGACGGGCATATAAAAATGGCATTTGGATTTCAAACATCTTCATTGTTATGGCACTCTTTTGTATAGCAGCTGCAAGCCGTACCTGTCATATATTAAAAGCTTGCATGGACGCTACCATTCACCTCACATTTAAAAAACCCATCTGGTATTATTAAACAGATCTTTCTATGAGCTACATAATGTAATTAGTGGCAATCAATATACTTTTTTTTACGTGCACCGTTTGTTAAGTGTAAAGTGCATTATTTTTTACACTCGCCAGATTGAAATGACGTGCACTGTCCGAGCGCGATTGCGCATCTTAAAAGACAAGGTCTGGTTTTGGCACGGTTCCGTTTTGGCTATTCGTCATCATTCTGAACCATTTGTTCGAATGGTTTGGAATTTTGGCATGGCTGAAATGGAGTCACAGATTCAATGCCAAAAAAAAAAAAAGTAATAAAATGAATAAATAAAATTTGGTCATAAAAAGCACCCACATCGCCCGCCGGTCTAGTAGTTGCATTTTTTAACTTGTCCGTCAGAATTTTTACTCGCATTTGGCCAGTGGGCAATTACTTTCTGCAACCCTGTTCACATTCCCATATGCAAGGTAGTACATACCACCGTGACCACAGCCTTTGATATACCAGTTGTGGTGTACTGGTTGGAACGAGAAATAGGATAATGGTTCCACCGATGGGGCTCGAAACAAGATCCACCACGCATCAGGCGAGCGCTTTACCACTGCCACTGGACTACGTCTCGATATTTAAATTTCGGTTTAAGAGTCTGCGCGAAAATACGCAATGTCACAATAACTTTCGACGGTTTTCTTATGTGTAATTAAATACTACTTGATTCAGTGAGTAATTCTTAACTACAAAAACAGACATAACATTCAAGAATTACTCTGCAAAACTGAAGTGGCTGAAATGCTTCGGCGTAATACACCAGGCGGTAAAACTTTGCACGTTCTCAATATTCTTGCCAAGGTCGCCATTTTGGACGAAAAGTCAGATAGTCTCGTTCAAATAATATAAAAGTAACACGGTATAAAGTATAGCAAAATCGAAACTCAAATTCTTAAAGTAGCACTATCAACATACTTTTACATAGCGTTTTAAAGTAAAAGGTTGTTTTTTATCGACATCACTAGAGCATATAGCTTTATTAATCGTCTTAAATAGTTCATGAATAGGCATCACAATACAATATACAATACGATACAAAATGCTTTATTACCGTGCTTACCATATATACATATAACCACAGTCTGGTGATTCAGCGATAATAAACCGGCCTCGGTGGCGTCGTAGTTAGGCCATCGGTCTACAGGCTGGTAGGTACTAGGTTCGGATCCCAGTCGAGGCATGGGATTTTCAATCCAGATACCGACTCCAAACCCCGAGTGAGTGCTCCGCAAGGCTCAATGGGTAGGTGTAAACCACTTACACCGACCAGTGATCCAGTGATGGTAAGGCCATGGTTTGTGCTATCCTGCTTGTGGGAAGCGCAAATAAAAGATCCCTTGCTGCTAATCGGAAAGAGTAGCCCATGTAGTGGCGACAGCGGGTTTCCTCTCAAAATCTGTGTGGTCCATAACCATATGTCTGACGCCATATAACCGTAAATAAAATGTGTTGGGTGCGTCGTTAAATAAAACATTTCTTTCTTTCTTTCTTTCAGCAATAATAAAGCTAATGCTGAGAATAATGAACGACTGAATATATACATTAAACAAAATAAAATAATGTATAATTATATTATAAGTGATATAACGACTTGCCACATAGGCTATTATTTAATACTCAACAAACTATTTCTTGTTGTACCCATGTCCCAACATAGCTGTGCTTTGGTTACAAGCTGGGTAGCAGGGCAGTTGATAATATAGTAGCATTTTTCATAGCTGTCCATTGATTAAAATGCAGGAAATTCATCTATGATTTTGTAAAAAAATTCGTGTCTTGTTATATCTAGTTCAGGACAATTAATAAGAAAATGTGTTTCGTCCTCAATTGTAATGCTGCATAAGATGTCGGTAAGTTGGATTGAATGTTGGGGGAGCGGATGTGCTGTGCATTTGATAAATTTTGACTCGTAGTCTTAGACTTAGAGGAAGCGCGCTAAATGTTTTCCATTAGCAGCAAGGGAACTTTTATACATACATTCCCACAATCAGGACAGCAAATATACATAGCACAGTATTTGAATTACATCAGTCGTGGTACACTGGTTGGAAAACCCAATCAAAGAATGATTCTACTGATGAGGTTCGATCCTTACACGCAAACACCTCAGGCAAGCACTCTACCGACAAATTATATAATGTTCATACATTTTTATTACGCACATGATTTACAATAAACAATATCATAAATATTGTATTTTCCTAAGCTATCTTTGTTGTTATGGCACCCTTCTGAAGTTCTGAGTTTACTATGTACATGTATATATTGTCTTTATAGCAGCTGCAAGCTTAGTTGCAGCAGTTGTGGTTTGTAAAATTGACATCATTCAGTGTATTTGTATTTAAAAGTTGTTAGCATTAATTATGAAGCTATTACAATCATCATATAAGTAACACTGTGTTGGGAGATTTTTTTTTTCTCTATGCTGGCCAAGTCTACTATATCGTACCTACATAGGGATCGAATATGGGATGGTAGTCCGGTTTCCCCCAATGCTCATATACAATATCCATTCCTCTTTAATCAATACTGATCTAGTGTGGACTTTGAAAGAAAGAAAAAAAGAAAGAAAGAAAGAAAGAAAAGAAAAACGAAACAAACGTACTCAATATACTTTTTAAATCTATATATGTATGGTGTCAGACATTACAATGGAAACCCGCTGTCGCCACCACATTAGTTACTTTCTTTTTTATGCATCACCACACAGGATAGTGCACACCACAGTCTTTTGAAGCCGTAAGCGTACGAGACGGGTGGCGGTGGGGGAGTTGGTCAGCAAATGATACAGGAAAGAGGTCTAGACTGGCAAGCAAACTTTCTAGGGTGGGGAGGTCTGGTCATACTCACCCGGAAATACATTAAAAACAAATCGCTTTAACCCAGGGTGGGGTAGGTTTTGAGCCATTTTACAAGTAAAATATTTTGTAAGATTAAGATTTATGGACATTTGTACTTCATTACTCAAAAAAGTATTATATAAATTTTAGCATTTGTAACTTTATAATATAAAGTCAAATCACATAAGCGTGAACGCATCCCTCGTATGTGATGGACTCACAATACAATTCCATTCAGTATTCCCTATACCGACACAGATGTAAGTAAAGTTTGTTTTGGTTAACACCACTAAAGCACATTGATTTATTAATTTGGTAATACTGACATATAATCTTAGAGAGGAAACCTGCTACATTTTTTCCATTAGTAGCAAGGGATCTTTTATATGCACCATCCCACAGACAGGATAGCACATACCATGGCCTTTGATATACTAGTCATGGAGTACTGGTTGGAATGAGAAATAGCCCAGTGGGCCCACAGACAGGGATCAATCCCAGATTGGCTGGGCATCAATGAAGCACTTTACAGCAGAGCTAGGTCCCGCCTCCCAACACAGATGAATAAGACAATTATTCAGATAGTAAAATTTATTTACAAACGTTCATATTACATATACACACTCAAACAACTGATAAACAAACATAATCCATGCATAGGCTTTCTAGCCTTTATAAATATACACAATCAAACAACTGATAAACAAACAGAATCCATGCACAGGCTTTCTAGCCTTTATACATATACACAATCATTGGGTATAGCTGTCTAGCCTTTATACATATACACAATCATTGGGTATAGCTGTCTAGCCTTTATACATATACACAATCATTGGGTATAGCTGTCTAGCCTTTATACATATACACAATCATTTATAGCCTTTATACATATACACAATCATTGGGTATAGCTGTCTAGCCTTTATACATATACACAATCATTGGGTATAGCTGTCTAGCCTTTATACATATACACAATCATTGGGTATAGCTGTCTAGCCTTTATACATATACACAATCATTGGGTATAGCTGTCTAGCCTTTATAAATATACACAATCATTGGGTATAGCTTTCTAGCCTTTTATGAATCGATTCAAAATTCAAATGGTTTTCCATATTTATACAATCAAACATCATTACTTCGACTTCTGTTATGTTATTAGTCCAGAAATAGTTCTATGGCATAATTATCACAAATAACTTTCATGCTCATCTCGAACTGTTTGGCTTGGTCCCTTTAACATTGACAGAATGACATCATAACTGTACACAGTGGAGACTGTCCACACAAGCATCTATATAATCCAGATTTCTGTGTAAACCAGCATGATCTCTAAAGTTCCTACCAGCGGCAATAGCCTGGCAGACATCTGTCTAATCCAGCACTTTGTATTCCCTTTGAATCCAGTTTAGACAACATTCACTGTATTTATATACCAATAGATGGTTATTATTCATGTTGCTAAAATTATAGAGTGCTGTAAATATTATATACCACATGTTATAATGCCCTTATATACAGATCTATGACATCATGCCAACACAAGAGAAACTGACAAGCTCAATGTACAGAATAACTTCCATTGTTATTTATGATACTTTTATTCACACGTTTATAATAATGATCCAATCTCTTGTACTGTATAAACTGTACGACATGTTTAGAGTATAATACTTTTCACCAACATGTTTTATAATTTTTAGACTATAATTGTTTTTCAAATCAACAACATATTTTAAACTAAAAGAATAACATAAATCATATTTGTACACCTGTAAATCTTTCTAAGCTTCTGTAATTATAAGTCACTTTCTCAATTCACTTCAACTGTAAACCATGACAAATAAATCTATTATTACTAAATATACCACAGAGAAGCTAAATGCTTTAAGTAATGCCAAAACAAACAAAAATATTTCAACTTTGTTTGCAATATACAAGCAGACATGCAAATAACCTAATGTACCTAGCTAAAAAACAGTAATAACCCAATTTACGACATGTTATAACAATATGTATTTTTAGCACCATTGTGTTTGTGTATAGTTAAAAAAATATACCCTGTTCTAACGACATCTAAGAGGAATGAAAAAACAACAACACACCCATTGATCTATTTTGGAAATATTTTGTTCAATTTTTAATAAATCAATATGGGCCAAAATTGACAAAACCTGGTTGTTGTTTTTTTACATTGAATTACATTGTACACACATTTACAATGCTTAAAGACCAGCATTGAAGAAAAACAGGCAAATAAATTCAGCCCCAAATGTTTTAAAGGTATATTTTCACTTGTTGGACACAAGTTACTCCTGGCTAATAACTATTTTTATAGACCTCTTAATAAGTTGCTGTAATATTCTTCCTTTAATATTAATTTTGACACATTCAATTTCTTTTTGTCATTCTAATGTCTATAGTAGCCAGCCTGTGTTCTCCCTAGCTGTGCAAGACAGACCCATTCCATGACGACAGCCCATACGAAATAAATCTGTCTTGTATAGGCTATGACATAATTACGTTTAAATTGGGGAGTATTACATTGTTGGTAATATATATGACGTCATGTTAATGCAAATTAGTTAGTTTGAGACTGATATTTTATTATTAAAACCTTCATTACTTAATAGGTCATATATTTAACACATGAAACAGATGCAGCAAATGTAATAATGTAGTTTATTTATGATAAAGTTGTCAAATAAAGAAATAACTTTTTCAGCCATCTTTGTTTGTTTGTGTAAAATAATGGTTTATTTATCAAGTGGATGGGAGAAAAAGACTCCATCATATGCAGTCATGTGGGATTGAAAAAGTACAACCTCGTTGGTGGAAATTTTGACCCTGGGACTCGGCAACCCTCGTCACAGATAGAAATTTCCAACACCAAGAATGTACTTTTTCTATCCCATATGACCATATATGATGGAGCCTATTAGTCTAGATTTAGTTTTATAAGAGCATGGCCAGGGTTGCGCCCCATCATGATGGATGTACGTAATGCCAATGTCATCATTTCAGGCACCTGTGCAGGAATTTTAGCAGGGGGTCTAGACTTTGTGAGTGAGTTTATAGATGGGGGGGGGGGGGGGGGGGAAGAGGAGGGGGTCGAGTCATATTTCCCAGGAAAATGTACTGAAAACAAAACTAAAATTTGTTTGAACAGAGAGGGGTTTTGATCCCTGAAACTCTCCACCTGCATATGTGCCTGCATTTTCCAAAGCATGTCTACCATACCAAACATTATCGGATCATTACTATCAACCTCAGAAATCCTGGTATTATCTATGATTACGGCAGAAACACCTAACAATGTCGCCAGGCTTGAAATTTACACATAGCAGACAGCAAGCAGCTGAAAATGCTAAATTGTTTTCTGAAAAATCAGTCTTACAAGCAGATTTTGCTTTTCAGTTTATTTTTGACAGTATTTCAGATATAACAGGAATTTCTTTTTTCAGGAGTGACTCCAATCTTCCACACTGATGTTGAAAACAGTTATAATGTCTTTATTAGGAATCTACTTCTGAGATAGATTTCTAGTATTGCTTCTTATTTGCTAGGTTTTCCTTCCAGGTTAAAATTTGAGAACTAAATATTGCTTCCCTTTCCACAAAAATAATTGACACATTACTTTAGAAAACACAAATATTTAAAGTAGACCGTTGGAGAAATATCATAACATAACAGTTTCAATACTGAACCTTTGGTTAGAAATTCTGAGCTTAATTATGAAACAAGATATAACATCAGCAACTTCATTGGCTTAAAGAAACAATTACACTGCAAAACAAAAGTCTAGGACTTCACATTTTCAAAACGAAATACTACAAAAATACTACATATGATACTAAACACTAAACATTTGTATGACATTAACTTCACTCTTCATTCGTGAGTCTTACACACTTAGTGAATTTCAGCCAGACAAGGCTAGCATGAACTAGAAATCAAAATATATTACTGTTTTATACTATACAGGGAAATGATGTCACTAGCTTGCATCCTTGTTTTTATTCACAACACATATATGAAGAAAGTTGTCTGGGTAACTGAAATGTTGGCTGAGCCACAGAATCGGTGTTTGTACTGGTGTTTCAATGCCTTGGATTATAAATCTATTCTCATGTTTAAAATCTGTAAGAAAAAAACACACCATTAGGTTCAAAACAGTGTAAATACATATAAGATTAGAGTTCTCCCTCCCTCCGTCTCTCTCCCTACCTGTCTCTCTCCCTACCTGTCTCCCTGTCTCTCTCTCTCTCTCTCTCTGTTTCTCTCTCTCTCCCCCCTCCCTCTCTTCTCCTTAAAATGTGTCCAGTCTTATAATTTTTGTTGTTTAAATACTTATTTTCAAGCTTATATTCAATTAAGGTTCAAGCACTCTGTTCTGGGCACACATCTCAGCGATCTGGGCTGTCTGTCCAGGCCAGTGGGTTAATGGTTAGCTGTTAGTGGTAAGTGAGTGACACAGAGAGTCAGTGTAATGGCCTTACACCTACCTATTGAGTCAATAAACTCGCTCTGGGTGGGAGCCAGTACCGGGATACAAACTCAGTACCTACTAGCTGTAACTCTGATGGCTTAACCACTACACCACCGAGGCCGGTTATATCTGATCATTCAACTGAATTCAATGTACTGCCCAATACCAAACAATCCTGGGTCAGCAAAGAGAGATAAAAATGATACAACATCAATAACATCGGATAATTAAAGAGACGCTGTCCTCACCTTCTGTATAGACATCTGCAAGAGCAAATGCCAGGAGGTCACACAAGGTCAGTGTGTTGCCCATTACATCTATTGGGCTGAACAGCTTTTGGATCATAGGTTTTTCCTGCTGAAAACCCCCCAAACAAAACAACATGTTAAACAAATGTGATTTCAAGCACATCAATTATTTTACTGATGACCAACAGACATAAAAAGTTGTTTACAAATCATACATAAATGAATGAATGAAATGTTTTATTTAGTGACGCAGTCAAGCATAAATGAATGAAGACCACACAAGCATTTTAACAAAAAGGAGGAGAGAAAATTATTTTTAAAATGTAATAATAAAGGGTGTATGAGGTAATATAATTCTACTGCTAGATACATTTCTACAATTTTGTGAATGTGTTGAAATTCTCAGTTTTTTAATTATATTTAAAAGAACTTTGAACATGCACTGCAAACAAAACATTATTAATACTTTTTAATGTTAATAATCATATCTTTTTAAAGCTGAACTAACATCTACTAATTGTATTTGAAATGAGTGTAAATTTACAAAGTCTGTATCATGAGCGCAGGAAGAAAATGACCATGGTGTCTAGTGCTCAGTTATATACCAATTATGACTGACACCACGAGAGAGAGAGAGAGAGAGAGAGAGAGAGAGAGAGAGAGAGAGAGAGAGAGAGAGAGAGAGAGAGAGAGAGAGAGAGAGAGAGAGACAGAGAGAGAGAGATAGAGAGAGAGAGAGAGTGAGTGAGTGAGTGGGGGATGAAAAAACCCACTGCTACCTTCATCAGCTACCTCTTCTAGTAATGTACCATTGATCAATTATATTTCGAAATTGATTGTTTTGTTTCAGTTGATGTGATGATCAATTGTAAAAATCCATAATTGATTGTGTGGGAAAATGTTTAATGTAATTGTTCCTCCAGTTTACATACCATAATGAAAATGATGTAAATATGTTGGTATTGGTGTTTGTTCATGTATACAAAAAAGATATTACATAGTAGGATCCATTCTGGTTAACACAACACTGGGTGCATGATCTTATGACACAAAATCAGAAGCTGATTATAACCAATGATCGATAATTAAAGTCCTACTGATTCCAAAAACAAATCTCTTCAAAATAACTTTCCCAAAGACTCACCACCAAATATTAAGCAATTTAAAGGTTTTTCTAAATTCATAAATCATCTTTTTAACTGTATGTTGATTTATATTAACAATATCAGTAACATTTCAGTGGCAAAACACCCCAAATTGTCAGTACCATAACCTGAACGTAACAGACATTTATCTTATTAGAATAATTTGCAAATTAAAAAATATCAATATCATGTTTATAATAAAAATATATATACATATTTTTCTTGGGGGGTGGGGGTGGGGACTGGGGATTTAGCCCAGTTGGTCGAGTCATGAAGCACTGCTTAGTACAGAAAAACTCCTCAGGTCCACCAAGAATACTAGATCCCATGACCAACTGTAACTAATGCAAGCAGTGAAACACATCCCACTTACTCATGGGTGTGGAGTCACATGGCAGGAGTAATGCAGATTGTGCTATGGTAGATCTATACAGTAATTACCTGATAAATTCTAAAAGGAATATACTTGAAGGAATCTTCTGTTGTCATTTCCATTAGTTTCTTATTAACCGACCAGAACTGCTCAAATTTGTCTACAAAAATAAACACTTATTTTTATTATGAGATATATATATTATGAGACATGTATTTAAGACATTTATTATACATACATAAAGTAAATACAATATTTATACTATTTATTATGCAAACAGTTTAAAATGGAGGATATTAGATTTATAAGAGCAAGCGTTATGAATTTAAACCCAGAGCAACTAAATGTTCATAATTTTTCATTCTTACATCCCATTAAGAATCAAGAATGATATCTGGGGCACACTCTCAGCTATCAGTCCATGACATGCAAGCATCGAAATAAGCATAGGGTCTGATAACTCGTGTACAGGTTACCACAAATAGGGGCCTGGTGACCTATACCTGTAGGTTACAAAAAATATATTCACATTATTATTAGTATAAAATCCTTTGTATTGACGCTTTATATTTTGGTTATTTAAATAAAACAATTTATCAACATTTAGGTGGTGCTTCTTTTGCTTAATAGGATTTTGTAAAAAAATTAAGTACCATTCTTGTCCTTCTTGGCATGCAGTAATCTGAACAACCGATCTCGACTGATTTCAGTGCCTGAACATGGTTCAATTAGGAGATAACCATATGGAGTTTTTAGATTTGCGGGTGTTATTGTCTATTTGATCCTGCAAATGTTATTTTTGACCGAAGGGGTTAGCCTAAGGTTAAAAATGAAATATGTGCAGGCATCAAATAGGTGATAACACCCGCAAATCTACAAACTCTATATGGTTATGTCTACTGTAAACTGAACCGTTTTTCTACGGAACTACATGTAACTGTATACCTGTATTTGTTATTTCTTGAAAAAAAACCCTGGCTATAATCTAACTGCAGACACTTGAACCGTCAACTTGGCCTGTTCCAATTGCTAATGACATCACTTTTAATGAAGTCATTAGCTTTCTGGGTGTTAGTTTCATTTGATCCCGAAAAAGAAGGTAATTAACCAATCACGATACAGGACACACTCACAATCAGTTTACAATATGAGGTAATGGATGAGAGAGAAATCAGAGTAGTGGCCTTACACCCCCCAAACGTAATCTGGAGTCAGTCAGTACTGGGATGTGAACCCAGTACCTATCAGTCTTAAGGTCAATGACTTAAAAAGGCCTCTGAAAATTGTGAGAACAACAATCTAGTTTTGTGTAACCCATTTTTAATTCACGCATTAAATTTAGGACATTTACAGGCTACACATAAATGAAATTGGTTTCCAGAATTTGTTTTTGTGTAACCCATATGTTTTATGCCAACTTTAAATGCTCAGAAGCCTTCTTAATTACTACAGCAGCAAGGCGGGTTGGAGGACATAGACATCATTATACAAGCTTGTGTGTCGTACTGATTTAAAAAAGGAGTGTCTGGATTCTTGTATTGCCTGAGCGAGAGCAAGCATAATACATGCATCCTGACACAAGTTTCATAAAATTAGCATAATTTCTTTATTATCCACATTATTAATATTATTTTTATGAATAACAAGGACCATGTCAAAACGTTTCAAACATAACTAGAAGGAGACGACAAAATTACATCAAAATGACTGGGCAAGCTGCATTATGTTCTGACGCTTCCCAAAATTACATCATTTGTTTTGCATGTGAAATTATTATGACATGTGCGTGTCACACTGGTTACATTTCCCTGTACATCTTGCACTGTGAGGTTTATACCATTCTGCAAACCCATCCACAGCTGCTTGTGGTCCTTCTTCTGCATGTTGTTCATCACTTGTCCTCGATGTTTGAGCACGTCAGACTCTTTTAAGACGGACATGAAGTGAGACTCCACAGCCTTCAGGCAGGAGCAGTGCAGGAGTTCATCTTCTGGGAAATCCTTTAAAAAAAACCCACAAACCAGTCATTATTTATTACCCCAGCAATCACTCATAACGAAGAAAATATTTTTTA
This sequence comes from Gigantopelta aegis, assembly GCF_016097555.1. Taxonomy (NCBI): domain Eukaryota; kingdom Metazoa; phylum Mollusca; class Gastropoda; order Neomphalida; family Peltospiridae; genus Gigantopelta; species Gigantopelta aegis. Next base: position 18,209,174 of record NC_054702.1, read on the forward strand.
TATTTTCTCAGTGAGAAAAATTCTGCATTGATGTAATACACACTACTATTGGATGATTTGACCTTAATTGGTAACTCATTTATTATCCTCTATATAATAATGGTGATAAATAAACAGAATTAGGAATATATATCTTTGTTTCTAAAATGGAACAGACTTCATGCTTCATAACCGATAAAAGTGTAATGACATTTTTCTTCTGGACCCAATGGTTTAAACATTAGTTAATAGAAAGTGACATTATGCACTGTAGTACTCTAAAACAATCCCACCCGTAGAACTCTAAAGTCTGCACCACAACTATGATAAATTACTCTCCTACATGTACCTTTAATTACTGTTAGATCTTACCCACAGTTTGTCCAGATCCAAATAGTGAAAAAACCTCAAAACATTATAATGATACAGATTCCATATACTAGACTGTAACTATGTTACCAACAACATTGATTGCGCTGAGATCTCCTAGGACAAAAAGCATGCAATTTCTGGCTGGCTGCCATTTTGCTTTTTTATGGAATACTCTTCAAGAGAGATGGAAGGATGCGATGTAATATAAAAACTTTATGACATGCGCCAAGGTATAAAGCAATCATCATGACATCAGATTAATTACGTCACATAATTTGAAAGCTTTCATTCCTCTTAAAGAGTATTCTGTAAAAAAAAAAAAAATGGCTGATGGTGAAAAATTACATGCTTTTGTCCAATGAGATCTCAGCTAAGTCGATATTGATGACACGGTTGCAATCTAATATGTGGAACATGTGTCATTATAATGGGTTTTTTTTTATTTATGTGTGTACAAAATATGGGGGAAATCTAATGGTAATTAAAGGTAGGAGAGTAATTTATTGTGGTTGTTAGCAATGTGGTTTGGACTTTTAATTTGCTAAAATCGATAGCAGTTTTTCCAGTATAGCTCAACTGTTACTACAAGCCACATTGAAGTTAAAGTTTGTTTTTTATTTAACGATGCCACTAGAGCACATTGATTTTTTATTTTAAACATCGTCAAACATATGGTCATTCTGACACTGTTTTTTAGAGGAAACCCACTATAGCCACATAGGCTACTCTTTTATGGCAGGCAGCAAGGGATCTTTTATTTGCACTTCCCACAGGCAGGATAGCACAAACCATGGCCTTTGTTGAACCAGTTATGGATCACTAGTCGGTGCAAGTGGTTTACACCTACCCACTGAGCCTTGCGGAGCACGCACTCAGGGTTTGGAGTTGGTATCTGGATTAAAAATCCCATGACTTGACTGGGATCTGAACCCAGTACCTACCAGCCTGTAGACCGATGGCATAACCACGACGCAACCGAGGCCGGTAAGCCACATTCAGAACACCCCTTTACCAGTGGTTAAAAGAATATCTGAAAACTAGATTTCCAGTTAGTGTAAAACTGACTGAAAAAAACAACTTAAATATTGATCGGCAAATGCTTACGGTATCCATTTGAAACTAACAAAAAACCATATTTACAATTTATCCTGCAGCCTCCATTTCTATTGACAGAATGTGATGACGGATAAAGCAAAGTCTTATCCTGCTACTAGCAGAATAGGACTTTTGAGGTCACTCATGTGATGTCACACACATAGCTACATTACAAAATCACTCATTTGACCTTTAGGTCATCGTACAATATTTTTATGGTCTGCAGGATAAAGATACTAACTACCTTGTAGTTAATGGTGTCGGATATCTGCTTTATCCTGTTCCGGCCAAATGAGAGATTCCGCTCAGCAGAGCCTCACAGAATTTCTCATTCTTACCTTCACAGGATAAAGCAGATATCCGACATCATTAACTAGTAATTATCTTTATAAATACATGTACACTGATGGAATGAAATAAGGTAAAACATAGTACTGGTATTTGAGATTACAGTTAAATCACTAGGAGAGTAGTTACGTCTATATAAAATCCTGAGATGAATGTGGGATTGAATGTCGGTACAGCCGGTGTCAGTAACATGTTTACCTCCTGACACTGTGGATGAGGGTTTTGGCTGCAGTCAGTAATTATTGACACTATTTAATATGTGTTCCCTTGCTTCTTTTTATCAGTATGCTTTGCTAACTCATGGTTAGCCTCACCAAACTACTTCATTTTCCTTGGACACTTAATTTATTTCCATATCCAATTATGGTTCAAGCACACGGGTTAATGGTTCGTAAATTGTTAGAGAGAGAGAGAAGAAAAAGATGTACCATTGACAATAAGCCATCAAAACCGATGGGTGAGGGATGTGAACCAAACAACTACCAGCATTATGGCTTAACCACTACATCACATAGGCTGGCTGGCTTTTGGACAATCAAAGTTCAGGTACGGTAATACCGTATTTTTCGGCATATAAGCCGCTACTTTTTTTTAACTGTAAATTGCAAGGTGTGGTTTATAAAACGGTGTGGTTTATTTATGAATTTTATGGAAACCGCACTGCGTATAAACCACACTTCTTTTTTTAAAATTCTCATAATAATATACATGTAGCATATCAAATGACTGGGACTGAAGTATTACGATGGAATGGATCTTTATTAGTAGTCCAGTCAGGCTAGAGACAATACAACACTTGTGTATTGTAATACTTACGGTGTCAAAAATAGACTCGACTGCAAAGTTTCTTAGTTTGATTTCTGTAACATTTATTGTTAGTAGTGCATCAGATGTGTTTGTCTGATGTTTTAAAATGAAGTAACTCACCTCATATTATACAAAGTAATGTTGTAGTTTGTAGCAAACATACCCCAATTGCATATTCAGTATTGCAGATAAAAAGCCAGTGGCAGCCTAAACAATGTTACATGATACAATTACAACAGTGCTGTCAAGTCTCATGCATTCGGCGTGAGACTCACACATCTGAACGTCGTGTCACGCCGGTACATGATTTTCTCACTTATTTTAAACATTATAGCAAAAACAAATTATACATATGTATTTTTTGTTGTTCATTCGATCTCGACGACCGACAAACAAGCCTGCGACTGCCGGCCGGCCCGGTTAAGCATTGTAAGGCATTAAAATCATATAATAGGTGTCCACGTTGTTTATTGGTCAGAATCTCGAACCGTGACCAATTGTCAGCGTGCTTATTTCCCACGCCGGTTTATTCGGATTCAAGATGTTGGACTCTGACCAGACAAAATCTCACTCCTTGCGAAAGTTCCAACTTGAGAGCTCTGAATTATAATGTCATGGCTATTTACGGCCAATTGCAAAAGCCGGACCTTAACAATGACATCAAAACAGTTTCTTGATATCTTTAACGCCTCTGTTTGTTACCCGTTTGTAATGTTTTTAATTAATATATCAGAATTTAAGTTCAGTACGAAGCTTGCAAATTAAAATCACACAATCAGAGTACCTGTAATGTTTGTATTACATGTCGACATTCCCAATCTAATTAGCCTGCTAATTTATACAGAGCATAACATTGTTGTATTTCATTACATGTAATTATATATATATATATTATAAATATATAATTCTCAGCAAATATTTTTTTAAAAAGGCCATCATTTAAAAGTTATAAAACAATATAAAATGATCAACAGGACCGTGCTTTGTTTCGGTTCACTGCCACTGGCCATCCAGCCTGACCCGACCTAGTTTGAATATGTAATTTTTGCACATGGCACGCTAGTTAGGTTACAGAGAAACATGTGTTTACAATCGAATGAGTACTAGTAATTTTTACTTGTGCACCTTTTTTGGTTCACGCTTTGTAATCATACTGGAACAAATAAAATGTTATCACATATTTTTTTCCTTGCAACTAATGCAAGATTACGAACAACGCATTACAAAGTTCTTGTTAATTTTTTCGTAAAAATAGTGGGGTTTGTCAATGTGTTTTGTTTACGAAACTTACCCATTAGGTGAAATGAAAACTAAAAGCTACACAATCAACAATTATTTATTATTTGAATTTAAGGGAGAATGGATCTATTTATTATTATTAAATATAACAATAATTAACTGTAATTAAGTTTGTGGCTTTATTTTAACTGCAGCTTATTTAAAGGTCAAAGGTCGGAACTTGGTCTAAAAACAAGGGGTGCAGTTTATACACCAGTGCATGTAATAGGCCAGAAAATATGGTACATGATTGAGAAATAACCTAGAAATGACTTTACCTGGAAATGTACTTTGATATTCCATGGAAGAGAAGCATCAGCACCATATAGGTCAAAGAGAACGCCAATAGGATAGTGCCTGTGGAAACAAAACTTCATCCATGACAACAAAAAAGGAAAGGAATGTTAGAACTGAAAGGTAAACAAGTCCTGATGAGGTATACGTCAATATGCCCATCAAAAGTAGGTTGTGGTGACCAAGTCATGCTATGCAAATCACTGTCATCCCAAGTTGCATGTAAATTGATATGAAAGATATTGCCCAAACAAGGATTTCTTTTAATGTGCAGTAATGCATGAAATGTAGGTCGCAGTGACCTAGTTATAAATTATAATATAGATTTAAAATAACTGTTTAATACATACCACTTTAATGGCTGGTTTTCATATTCTAACCACATCTCCTGTTGATCCTCTTCTTTTACCCATTTCGATAAATAGCGAACTACTTTGTCGGTAACAAGGGGGAAATAACTCTGTCTTGGCACCAGCAGCTACAACATAAATGTAATAGAGTAACATACCTGTAAATGACAGCATTTATGCTTTATTTTTGATGCAGTTAGCATGTTATTTCTGTTGCTTTGGTTTTGACATTTGGAGACTGTTTTACCATGGTATATGCCAGGTATTTTAGTAATTGTACACTGTCAAGTTTAAAAATGTGTGTGTGTATGTGTGTCAGACCTCGTTACTATGACATTTACACCATCTGATCACAAATTGTCTGGAACAAATGTACATCAATGTTATTCTGTTCATTACACCGGAATTCACACCTTCTGACACCGACAGAGCAACTTGGGAACAAATGCGCATCCGACGTCTGAAAACACCTCTTTACAATGACATTACATAATCACAGATGCCGTAGGACGTTAGCAGTACAAACACAGCCACTTAAAATCCTTGATCTCATTGCCAGCTGACTTGATCACATGATGTCCGAGTTACCGATGTCGGCTAAATCTGTAGACGTGTATTGCTTTTGAAAATAAGCCTTTAGTCATTCAAGTAAAGGATTAACATTCAACAATTAACTCTACTATTCTATGATATTATGTAAATAAAGTAGGTATCAATAGTAGATATCTTTAACCAAAGAATGATTAGAATGACAGTGAATGCACTTTGATTAATAATTATATATTTAATGATGATCTGTGATTGGTCCCCCTCGGTGGGCCCATTGTCCTACATTGTATTTCTCGTTCCAGCCAGTGCACCACAACTGGTATATCAAATGCTGTGGTATGTCCTATCCTGTCTGAGGGATGGTACATATAAAAGATCCCTTGCTACTAATGGAAAAATGAATGAATGAATGAATGAATGTTTAACGACACCCCAGCACGAAAAATACATCGGCTATTGGGTGTCAAACTATGGTAATGCAAACAAATAAAGTGATGATCAACATCAATATAAAAATTCAAGATTTAAATAAAAAACAGTGTAGAGAACTGTGCAAAAATACAAATATCACAGATAGATACTGACTTTTACTCAAAACCTTAATTGTATCCCGAAGAAAACAAGGGGATTTGTGCTGTATTGGCCATTCTCAAAGAGAATGTTACACCCCTACACCACGGTGAGGTTACAGCACGCGCAGGGGCTAATGGAAAAATGTATCGGGTTTCCTCTCTAAGACTATATATTAAAACTACACCCAGCAGCCAGTGATTAATAAATCAATGTGCTCTAGTGGTGTTGCTAAACAAAAAAAATATTATAATAGCAATTTCGATATAATGACAAAGTGACCCAGGGATGAATGTGGTCAATGTAATTAGGTCCAACTCTATATATATATATATATATACATGTATATATATATGTACAAAAAAAAATATCACTGGTCATTTTTCAAGAGACAGATGTTTGGACAGTTATCTTATTTGCTGTTTAGCTTGTGATTCAGTTATATTTTAATTCCATAATGCTCTAAACTGTATCTCAGAGTTCCTAATTTCCAACACTGTCCCAAACCATCCCCTCACCCTGGCCCTTTCTTACTTCCAGCAGGCCACATGTTTTCTTAGCAGCAGGCCTCTGAAAATTGTGAGAGCGATAGTTTCGCTCACACGTCACTTGCATAAGCATAGCTTTGTGTAACCCATTTTGCATTCGTGCATTGAAATGGTCATGATGGGTTACACAAATATAGATTATTATACAAGCTTGTGTGTCGTACTGATTTTACGAAAAGAGTGTCAGGATTTTTGTATTGCTCAAGCGAGAGCAAGGGAAATACATGAATCCTGAGAAGAGTTTCGTAAAATCAGTACGACTCACACGCGAGTGTAATAATTTCTTTATTATCCATGTTATTATTGTTGTTTTGTTTCTGAATAACAAGAACCAACTCAAAATGTTTCAGCCACAACTTGAAGGAGATGACGAAATGACATCATATTTCAAATGCACAGTCTGAGATAGGACTGGAGAAGCAACGTCATGTTATGACGTCGCTTCCCAAAACTACGTCATTACACTTGTTATTACACATGTGCTTCGTATGATTACCATATGGATAATAAAAATGAAATGGGTCACCTGAATTTGTTTTTGCATAACCCATAACTGGATTACGCCAATGTTTTATTCTGTAGCAGGCCATATTTTACATCCTATTTCGAGCCCTGTTGGCCCCACCCCAACTCCAGATATTGTTCCTAAGGGCCTGAGACATGCACACATACAAATAGCCACATATGCATATGTACTTTAAAAACAAAAGGACAAAGTCACAAATGGAGTATAACGAGAATTATTACATAGAATGAATCTGGAGTTTCTACAGTCTGGACTTCTTCATCTGCCAGAGTGAAACAGACTGGAACACGGCCGTCCCACACTTCTCGCAGAATCTCTCGGTCATCGGCCATATCAACTATCGGCGATTCATCACGCACAACTTGTTACTGAAACAAAAATCACAAAGTAAGGGGCCATTCCATTCCAAATCAACAAAAATGTCCATGCTCACTATCTATTATTCAGGCCTCTACATTAACTTTTCCACCTAGGAGCCAGATGGCACCTACTTGTATTTTTTATATAGATAGTATGTTTTAGTCGCCAAATGAAATTTTTTTTTGCATATGCGACCCAATCGGTCACAATGCAGAGGGCTGTTATTGAAAAGAATTTTACTCATTTGTGGATCTATCTAAATTAAAGTGTATCTAGATGGTGTCAAATTCCAGTTAGTTAGGAAAATTATAGTTTATCAAATACATGGCCATTGCTGTGGCTTTTTGCACTTGTGATGATGTCATATGGTTTGGGGGCATTTGTGACTGCTAGTAAGTAAAATGTTTATTTAAGGACATGAATTTGCAAATAGTTATAAATACCTAAGTGATATGTATAACCAGATAATATAAATATATTCTAATTATCTGCATATACATGTAATGTTTTATTTATGCAATTTATTTTCACAAAGATTTTATTTTTAATTCAGAATTTTATGTTTTTCAGATTTTGGTATAAGTACCAAAATCTGATAATTTATCACCTATAAAATGTTAACTGATTTAGATTTTGAAGTTCATGTGTATTTTATTAACTAATATTATGTACCTTTAGATGTTTCTCTAACAGAAAGTATTTTGTAACCATGTTATTATAACACATTATGTCCTTTATCACCCCACTTTATTCTTTTTTATGAAGTCAAGATGTTGGCAATAAGCAGCTTACAATTATATAAGACATGCTCTAGGGACTTAACAACTTTATTACTCAAAACAATGAGACGAAGGTGCTCATGTTTTCAGTGAATATGACATGAAAATTGTTCTATGGATGACATTATTATACAGTGTTCTCGTTAGGTGAAAATTAAAGTAGGATGGTCGCGCATTCCGCACCCACCATTTAACCCCCCCCCCCCCCCCCCCCCCCCAAAACAAAAAACAAACCAAACCCTTAAAAGCAAAAAAAGACATGGTCAACATTGAGGAAATACCTATCCCTTATTTTGCCCCTCAGTATCTGGTACTGAAAAGTTGGTACGATGTACAATCTCTTGTGTACTGTTAGTTAAACGTAGTTCAGTTAAAATGGAATGTCAGTCTGACATTCATGGGTATTCATTTTGCTAAACCGATCAAACTTTTAATATTATTATTTTAATAAAGATTTTAAGATATATCTCAAAAATAATAAAAAGATTTTCTTAAGCGATTTCCTACCTTGGGATAACATTTTTCTGTTCTTTTTATTTCCATCTTACCGGGTAATCGAGTGAATCGATTGCATTGATATTGCCAGCTGATAAAAAGTAGTTTCGTTTTTGTAAAGGCAGTATATATATCGTTTGGCACCCAAGATAAATAATTTTAATAATGAACACTACAACTTCCGTTTTTATAAGCGGTGATCACCCCCCTCAACAAAATTAAACGTTTCTAATCTTTTATAAGGAATTGCTGAATAAACAAATGACAGCAAGTCAAAATCATCAGTTACGACCAATTAAATTTGCAACTGAGGTTAAAATATCAGACACGAGTTAGTAGACACAAAAGAAAGAATGACCGTTCTGATCACGTGACAAATTTGGCACCAAATAAGTGTTTTTTTCAGTTGGAGATTGCCGAAACAATAAAAATAAAAAGTTTTCATTGTGAAAATAAAATAAAACTTTTATTGTGTATCAAACATACAAATGGATACTGGTATGGGACAGAACACGGAGGCTGTTAAAAATAGTGTTAAATTATGTTACGGTAATTGCTGTAAGCTACTGAAGTTTTTCGTCAGTTGCACTTTTGTACACACACAACGCAGCTTGTTTCCTTTGATGTTCAGTGTGCAGACTGATCAATGTTTTTCAGTGTGAAAAAGTACATTTTGAAATAGTGGGGCTGGGTGCTGTAAATTATAACAGGATTTCCCGAAAAATAAAAAGGGGCACAGAAACAACCAATGGGGCTGCCAAACGTCAAAAGGGGCAGCATAACACGAAAGCAAGGAGGCAAAATGCAGTGAGAATGTATATTATACAACACATGGTACGCGCATGACTAAATATAGTTCCATCGCATGGTACTAACTAAACGCCCATTAACTCCAACCAGCACCCAAAATTCCCTGTTAAATACTGGCAGATAATGTTCATACGCGTTTATACATTTTGCCGTCGGTGAGGAGCTTTACCGACGGCAGTCATTTTTATCTGGTGGCACAAAGGTGCCATCGGTGACACCCCCAACCGACGGCAATTTATATGGCAATTTCCATCATTAAGTTCGAGCCCTGTTCATTCATTTATCCACAATTGGCTGTATACCATCAGTCCTAAAATCTTAAACATATTAAATAAACAAAACTTAACAAGTTACTGTATCTACTCATATATTTAGTAGTTATTCCAACAAAAAACACCCCATAGAATACCAACAAAACCCCCCCAGAAAGTCAAATTTCCAATAAGGTAATTTAATTTGGGTGTCTCTCTCATTCTGTTCCATATATATGTGATACCAAACAGATCAAATATTTGTTTTTGCTATACAGTTATCTCTGATGGCAGAGAGCGGTCATAACTATCCAAATGTCCGTCTAGCTCTCGATCGGCAGTGTACTCGGGCTAGCCTATACCATAACACAATCATGTCATGATGTTGTTAGATTGCATCACATCATTCCACCCATTATTCCATAAAAAGCAAAATGGCAGCCTAGCTACATGCTTTTTGTACTAGGAGATTGCAGCGAAGTCGATATAGGTGACATGGTTACCATCTAGCAGGGGTGCAGAAAGTACTTGCCTGCTCGCCAAATGCGAGTAAAAATTCTGACAGACGAGTTGAAAAATGAAATTACCAGTCCGACGGGCGATCTGTCTTTTTGATTTTGTTTGCCACGTGATGTTGATCACTTACCAGGTGTTCTTAATGTTGTTTTGTCAATATATCTACATGTATATATATCATTTGAAGTGAAGACACTGTATATATTATAATATTATTAATAATATATTATTTTATAGACTGGCGGACTAGTAGAAATTATTGTGGGCTAGTAAATTGTAGTTGGTTCTGGTCTGGTGGGCTAGTTTTGTGAGGGTTAAGGTTTACTGAGACCTTTACAAAAACATTTTGTCTCGAGGGTTGGAACTGCCGTATCTATACATCATAACAGTGATTGATTCTTTTTCTTGCCCATTTAACATTAATTTTGTAAGCAAGGTCTGTTTATTGTAGAACAATATGTATACATTTCACCAGCAAACTCATTTAATCATACACGGAAAAATATAGTCCACCTTATGTAATGTTCAACTTACCAATAAATGTAAAGTTGAAAATATAAATTTTTAAAAAGTGATATGGCAAACACAATTTTAACAAACATGAGGTATGACGTCAATTGTCGTAAAACATAAGGTATGACATCACGCGTATGTAGAAATCGTCTAGCCCTCGGGTTGGACAGATTTATCTAGCCCTCGGGTCAGACAGATTTTTCTAACTCTGTGCAAAAGCTGGATAACCCTGTCCTAAGGTTTAGAATCGGAATATATGCCATTACAATGGGACAAAGTGTTGGGGCATATAAAGGTAAGACAAGATAGGAGAGTAATTTATGGTAGCTGTCAACAATGTGGTTCAGACATTAACTTTAGACATGGGAAGGAGCTAGCTACAGTAACATCTAGCCAGGCCTTCTAGGATACGGTGGCCCGATGCCCAACAACCAAAAAGTTGGCAAAGATTTCCACTCTAATACCACAACAATCCTATGTTTGATGTCAAATACCTTTAAATCAATCATTTTCGAGTTGATTGATTAAAAGAAATTCAGATATTAATCACTAATACACACACTACAGACAGAAACCCGACAGCACCCACATTCAGCTAAGCTTTGGCGAACTCCGGACAGCAGAATTCTAAGTTCGCCGACCTATATCGTGACGATGCGTCACAAGATCGCCCACTCAGCCATTCCGTCTTCCAGGGGCCGTCTCAAAACGACAAGTGCCTGACAATCATCAAAAAAAGTTTGTTTTGTGTAACGACACCACTACAGCACATTGATTCATTAATCATCGGCTATTGGATGTCAAATATTTGGTAATTTTATCACTGTGTTAGAGAGGAAATCATTAGCCAACTCTTCCATGTTGTAACGTCGCTTGGTATGGGACGGCCTCTGAAACTGTTGCACAAGGCGAAATTGCCCAGTGGGCAATTACGTGATCTCTGTCACGAAATAGGTCACCAAGCTTTGTAATTCTTGCGACGGAGTGTCACAAAGCGTAGCTGAATGTGGGTGCTGTCGGATTTCTTTCTGTAGTATGTGTATTAGTGATTAATATGTGGATTTTTTTAATCAGTTAACTCGAAAATGATCGATGTAAAAGTATTTGACGTCAAACATAGGATTGTTGTGGTATTAATGCTGAAATCTTTGCCAACTTTTTGGTTGTCGGGAATTGCGAAAAAAATACATAGCTTGGTCTCTGACTGTAATGAGAGCGTATTTATGTCCAAATGTCCATCTAGCTCTCTTACAGTCAAGAGTACTCAGGCTATTTCTTGTGGAGACAGAACAAAGTGTGTGCAACACATGACACATTGCTGAAGTATTACACATATTCCTCTCTAGCCCTCCCCTACAACATACCAATTAGGGGATGGCTAGAGATTACTCGAGCTACGAAGAAGAATGAGATGGAAGTGTGTGTCACTGTGTGTCTGTCACCGTGTGTGTGTGTGTGTGTGTGTGTGTGTGTGTGTGGAGTTATACTTATACATAAATGTATAATCTTCAACGGTGAGCCAGTGTCTCCTGTATTCCCTCCCATAGGCTAGTTCATTAAAATAAATCTGAACGTACGGCGTATGTCGAGGTTTATCTTGATGAACTACCCTCTCCCCTTACTCTGTTACTTCCGATGAATCTGTGAAATGTGTTCGTTTTCAAAAAGTGTCATCACAACATCATGCACTATAGGTAAGAACCGTATAGTTAGTGATTGAAAATGAAAACGACATTTAAAATTAATCAAAACACGGAAAGCACACTTACAGTAACACTCATAGACATTACAAATACAAAAAATAAATTACACAATACATTACTTCCGCCTTCTTACTTTCTGGTTTCTCGAACGCCAAAGATGCAAACAAGGGAGATAATAATACAAAGTGGTTTTTTAAAGTCACTTTTCCAAATACAGTACTATAATCATATAAAGTCAGCCTACATGTCGAAACGTACTCAACCTAAATATGCCCCCCTCCCCCCCCCCAAAAAAAAAAAGAAGAAAAAAAAAGGTGCTATAAGATCTACTGAGGGCCACACAATTAATGGATTCTCTCGTAATAATGCATATCCAAGTTCTGTCAAAATAAACCGAAAGATACTTGGCATCTGTGTTGATTTTTTTTTTAATGCACTGTTTAACTTATGCATAATATACACTCACGAAAATAGTTCATGTGCATCAGTATAATCTCAGTGAAACTTATTTTGTTTGTTATAATACATACATGTCCGGTCCCGTCTTTTGCACTTGAAACTTGTTTGGTCTACGTATTGCTGGACGGTCGTGGTGATATTTTGCGTAGAGTTCTTCCACTGAATATACCTAATTGAGCAAAGTGTCAGGGGAAACAGCGAGATACGTTTCCATTAGTGCTATCTCTACAATCCAAAAGCTAATCCACATCCAAAATGGGCATGTATGTCACTTATGCACTTATAGTTATAAGAGTCTAAGAACCACCGGACTTGAGATAAACACCACGGCCAATACAAATAGCCTACCTGGAGACTGTTTACTATGTATACCACCCCGAGCCAGCTCGATGATCCATATACGCTATCCACCCTAGAAATGAACATGTCAATCGTGCAATACTAAGGACCAAGGCTTTTAGAATAAGAACCACTGAAATTGTACTTGAGCACTCGAGCACGAGTCAAGTCCAACAACTCGAGTCCATTCATAAGACTCGAGTACCCGTGCACAAAATAGGATAGGATAGGAGAGGATAACATATTAACACGCCTATATCTAATTAAGGTTCAAGCACCGTGCAAGGAAGAGCATTCTCATTTAATTATAAGTTTTACGTCATTTTGCTATATTTTGCAATGCAATACAATGGTATGATTTGGCATCCATGTTTAACGCTGGAATTACGATGCATAAAGCTATTTTACTTTATTCCATAGTCTCATTATCATCTAGTGTAGGTGTCGGGTACTAGAGTCCGGGTCGAGTATGACCCTCAAGTACTCGAGTCCAATATTTTGGACTCATATGGGCCCTACTAAACACCTGCACGACCAGTACTGATGCCTGGTTATGATTGATTATTCACTCTTTGTATACCACATCAACTTGACTGAATATTTGATATAATAAAGATGATGATGATGACAACCAAGTATGATGCAGCAGAGTACTGCACAGTTAATTTATACATTTCTGTGAAAATTGGTTTAGATATCATATATGGGCTTGTCAGCATGAATTGAAACAACTGTATACTACTTACTTGCTTCTGAAATTCCGGATAGGCCCCAAATCAAAAGAGAACAGTCCAGGAGTAATAGCTTAAAATAGTACCACATCTGAACAAAATCGATAGGAAGCTATAAATAACAAAATCGTAAAAACTGTGCTTTGTATTGGACACATTGACCGCTGTAGTGGCCACTTTTTTAATTTGTGAGATTTTAAATAAGGTAATTAATGATTTCATTGCATTGCTTGTGTCTGGAAACCTATGTTTAGACATTTGCTTTGCTTTTCTACTATGACTGGTTGCAAAGATATGATAAAATAGATAATGGCGGCCATTTTGGACGCCATCTTGAATTCCCGTGTTATCTCTTCGTGGATTTGCGGGAACTTTTGGTATGTGTTTTATCATGCAACTCTTGTTGTTACTAATTTGTTCAGGTTTGGCCAGTTGTAAGCTATTACTCCTGGACTATAAGTAATGCCTGATTTTAATTATCAAAAACCGCTCGAATAGTGAAATATATACGCTGTAGTGTTTAAAAACTAGGGTCTGTCACTATAATGGGGTCGAAGTAGTTTGTCGGTCGACAGGGTGTTTATGGAGGACGCTGCCTTTATACGAGCGCATAATGCATGTGCTTTGGAATACTGTGCCTGCACACTTTTTATGTAGTACGCCCTCTCTAAAAAAATCCTGCAGCCGCCCTTGTAATACCCGGTAGAAGTCAAATATACATGCCGATTATGAATCTGCCATTGACATATGATATCGAATACCGCATCTCTCTACAGATCGAACCACATCGGTGAATCCATTTAACTGATTATTTTTTCTCTCGTTCCAACCAATACACCACAACTGGACAAAGGCCGTGGTATGTGCTTTACTGTCTGTGGGAAAGTGCATATAAAAGATCCCTTGCTGCTAATGGAAAAATGTAACGGATTTCCTCTGATGACTAAGAGTCAGAATTACCAAATGTTTGACATCCAATAGGCGATGAGTAATTAATCTATTTGCTCTAGTAGTGTTGTTAAACAAAACAAACGTTTAACTTTAGCATATATCTACAAGACTGATTCAAAAAAATATTATGATAGTCATGACGTATGCATTCATGACTCACTGTCGGGTGCTTTGTCTACATTAGTCCTAACATACATGCCGATTATAAATCTGCCATTGGCATATGATATTGAATACCGCATCTCTGTACAATATTGATTCAAAAAGGAATTGTGATAGTTGTGACGTGTGAGGATGTGCAGTCATGACTCACTGTCAGGTGCTTTATCTACAGAGAGAGCTGGTCTTGACCGCGATGTTATGATTCCAACTCAGTCTAAGAGGACTGCCACTTTTATAGCGCGCCAGTACATGCACCCAAGAAGACGTTCTACAGCTTACGTAGCTTACGGTAGCGACTTCCGATGCTTAAAGTTAAAGTTTGTTTTGTTTAACGACACCACTAGAGCACATTGGTTTCTTAATCATCGGCTATCGGTTTTTTGTTTAAAACCACATTTTATTTTTAAAATTCCCAATCTGAACAATATCTTGTTTCAGTTACAGTTGTTACAGTTGTTGCCAATATGTCATTTGTCTACATGCTTAATACACATGCCATAATATTTCTATAAGAAAATATCAGCGAAATACCCATATATATATATATATATATATATATATATATATATATATATATATATATATATATATGTATATGTATATGTGTATGTGTGTGTGTGTGTGTGTGTGTGTGTGTGTGTGTGTGTGTGTATGTGTGTATATATATATATATATATATATATATATATATATATATATATATATATATATATATATATATATATATATATATATATATATATATATATATATATATATATATATATATATATATATATCGACAAATGGTAAGCAGTAGACCAATATATTTTTGAAACGAAGATAATTTTAAATATTGTACTCGTAGAATTACTACTATATACGTTATAGTTGTCAGGCTACTGTATCATCATTTAAAAAAAAAAATGTATTTGTTATATTTGTTTTTAGTGCAGCTACACATAAATTAAATATCGTCTGTGTATCACTTTATGTTGATCTGAGTATAAATATTTTATTAAACTTAGTTTATTTTGTTTAACGACACCACTAGAGAACATTGATTTATTAATTATTGACTTTTGGATGTGAAACATTTGGTAATTTTGACATACAATCTTAGAGAGGAAACACGCTACATTTTTACATTTGTAGCAAGGGATCTTTTATATGCACCATCCCATACAAAGGATAGCACATACCACGGTCTTTGATATACCAGTTGCGGTGCACTAGCTAGAACAAATAATTTATTAAAGTTTTGTTCCTTTTATCATGGTTTCAGTATCAAGGTTTTCAATATAAAACCAAATACCGTAAATCCTTTAATAGACGCCTAGGCTTCTATTTGTTTCGCGACACTCCAAGACCCGGACTCAGTTCAAGTCAGGCTTCTAGTGTTTTGTCATGTAGAAGTTTCTAATATAGCGTTCTTCAAATATAAACTTCCAAACTTTTTTGTTGACGTGAACACCTCTTACCTGACCGAGAAGTGAAACATCCTTCTCCTTTCCTGATGTTGTCGCCATTATGGTTACAGGACTAAGTAGCTATTGACGTCATACATATACGTACGGGCTCCCATTTTTGTAGGATGTGGGATGAGGGTGGGGCAGGCTGACTGTTGCCAGAATTAAACGAAAATACCCGAATCTGGATAACATTTATTCATATTAGTATTACTACCAAACAGCTTAAAGGGACATTCCTGAGTTTGCGGCAATGTTTAAGATGTTATCAATTAACAGAGACATTTCGACGACTGTAATTACATATCAAATATATTTTTCTGCATACAATATTAGTGGCTGTATATTAAACGTGTTTCAGATCGTTCTAATATTTGTACTATGTTAAATTTCATTTTATTTCCTAAAAAAGATTTTTTCGTACGTACAAAATTATTTGTAGACAAAATCCAGTTTGGGCTTTTTACAAATATTAAGACGACCAAAACACATTGAATATACAGACACTGATATTCTAAACAAGAAAATATATTTAATATGAAAGTGTAATCGTAGAAACATCTTACAATGGAGCAAACTCGGGAATGTCTCTTTAATGAAAGCACTACGCATTTTTACATGGATTACAACTAATTTTACAACTAATAGTGGGTAGAATGATGGAGATACATGGTAAAAAGGTCTCAGGTTAGCACATTTTGCACGAATGTCTATCATTTTACACGAATTTGAGGTTTTGCTCCAGCACAGGGTGTGTGTGTGTGTGCGGGTGTGCGTGTGTTCGTGTTCGTGTTCGTGTGTAGTGCAGTTGCCCCCCGCCCTGTCTCGTACGCTTATGAAACGACTAGCATAACGTTGTTATTAACATGGCAATGCAACAATACCAGAAACAGGCATTTATGTAAGACAGGCGTCTGTTCGAGACAGGCCCCATTTTGTTAGTGACGCTTTGAGACCCGGCCTCTAATATTGAATGATTTACGTTATTGATTTTAATACTTTTACTTTTCATCGTAATCAAACAGAAATTATCTATTACATAAAAACATTGTGCATGTACCAATGAGAAACCATACATATATGAAAGGAAATTTTGAACTCATTGGTGTTTGACCCTAATTTAAAGGGACATTCCAGAGTTTGCTGCATTGTAAGATGTTTCCGACTAATAAAATAGTTCTACGATTAAACTTACATATTAAATATATTTTCTAGTTTAGAATATCAGTGTTTGTATATTCAATGTGTTTCTAGTCGTCTTAATATTTGTAAGAATCCCAAACTTGATTTTGTCTTCTAATAAAAATCTTTTCTAGGAAATGAAATGAAATTTAACCTAGTACAAATATTAGAACGATCAGAAACACTGATATTTTATGCAGAAAAATATATTTGATATGTAATTACAGTCGTCAAAAAGTCTCTGTTAGTCGATAACATCTTAAAAATTGCAGTAAACTCAGGAATGTCCCTTTAAAATAATGCAGCATTTATTTGTCAGCTCGAAATGATATACGATATGGGCGTGAGAAGAGGGGATGGGAAAATAAAACTCCACAAATAAAACATTTGTTTGTGGAACTGCCAGTCGCCTAATTGCATCATGTTTTACGATTTCCCCTAGGTCACAAAAGTCTGGAAAACTATACAGTAATTGACATAAAAAAGACACATTTAACGTGATAAAACACTAGTTTATATGGTAGTATATAAACAAAACTTGTATTTGTAACGTGGTGTATTATTAATGTATAGAACTACATATATACACATGTAGAACAGAAGTACAATTCACAAAATGATAAAACTGTTAATAATATAGATATATATATATAGTTAAAAATAGAAATATGTTTATATGACGCATACAGTTGTTACCAAATACCAATTAAAATATCAACTTTACTGTTCTTACAACTCATACAGCTAAAACGTTAATAGAGTATGTTTGGATATATTTTCTATTTCGTTTACTTCTTTTCACCTCTAGCTATTTATATTTCCTTTTCTATTTAATTCAGTTATCTATGGTCCAATCTAATTTACTATGGACCCATCTGTGATAGAAATACTAATTATTGATATTGTTGAATGCAATATACGTGTATATTCAAAATTGTAAGTAAAAAATGCGACAGCAAAAGCTACTATACCGGTAAGTGAACTATTAAATACTTTAGTTTATTTGAAATTGTGGTCAATGTGTCCACCGTCTTCATCAGGCGAACGTTTTTCCACTGGGCTGCGTCACACCCCTGTTCCAGTGAACGCAAACGCAGGGAAGTCTCTTTAACAATTTGTGTATATCACTATACAAGCCACAGTGGAATAGCAAGTAGAATAATACATTCTTATGTGACGCAGATTAACGACCAGCGATTAGCTTTTTAAAATATTGAAAAATGGCTAAGAACGTTCACGTGGATGATCTATTCTAATTAAATTGTTAAATTATAAACTATAGAATAGATAGCAGAGCTATTTACATGCGTGAGCAAACATTCCTATACGAGTAGGGTTTAAAATAATATTACATGATGTGTGCATACAGGCACACATTTACGCACGTGGAAAATGACGCCATCTAAGATTAAATATCAAGTAGACCTGAAGAGGTTTCATTTCATTTGAACTTATTTTCGTGCTTATATCCTATTAAGTTTAAGCACGCTTCCCTGGGCACACGTCAGCTATCTGGGCTGTCTGTCCAGGACAGAGGGTTAGCTGTTAGTGATTAGTGAGGGAGAAGAGGGTGTAGTGGTCAAAACAAAAATATGTAATTATTATACTCGTAAGTACTTGGCCACACATGATGTATATCTAGATTATATCTATATTTATATGAACACCAACCTGTGGTACGTGTATAACGATGTTCTTAAATATGTACATGTATCTAATGTATTTAGTTTTTGTTATACATCTTGTTCTTGTAGAATTTTATTTATTGGTCTTTGTATGTTTATTATGAACCATCTTGTCACGTGAATGTTATAAATTGTGTATGTATATACATATTCCTCCTATGCCGTTGTGTAACGGCCCGAGTGTAAATAAAATTCTTGTCTTGTCTTGTTGTACACCTATCCGTTGAGTAGCTAAACGTCGCTGAGAGCCCAGTACCTACCAGCCTTATGTCCGATGACTTAACTACGACACCAGATTTAGTGGCAGCTGAAACGTTTGTGGTTTATGAATATATATTTGTCTTCTGTACTAGTTCTCGGTAGGTTTTTGTTGCTGTTGTTAAATTAGTGTGTGTATTATCTTTGTACTAACGTACTACGAGTGCGTGCATGTGTGTGTAGGTATGTGTGTATGTATGTATGTATGTGTGTGTGTGTGCGTACGTACGTGAATTTATGCGAATAGTATCAGCATTTTCACGAGTATAACAATGGTCTCCATTCTCTTTTTCAAAAATCAAAATGCTGATTTTGTAATGAATCTTGCTTATCAACATATTTTGGCTTAAAAAAAGTACACAATCATTAATCCCCTCTGTTTTAGGGTATGGTTTGTACACTCGTAAAAATGTAATACATTAACAACAACAAATGGTCAAAACGAAATACTACAACAGACTGAGGTTTTGAATCTTGCCACATTGTTAATGATGGTCACAACAATCACTAAAACATCCAACACGGACCTATAGTTCATTTGTACCAAACGCTAATCGATGAACTGACATACTGAATAATGGTAAAAGGACAAACGAAATATGAATGAGAAAAATCCCACAGTACTATGCATGAACACATATATAGAGATATTAAAAATACGGGACACTATATTAGTGGTATATTAATCTTAATACGTAGCTGACATTTCTGTAATAAAGCTTCGATATGGGAGAACTGAAATGATTTTATTCTAGCGTTGGTCTTATCTACTTATCCATTCGTTTTTGCTACCTATCCATATACTAATTGAACATAAAAAGGTGTGATTTGTAAGGAATGTTTTTATTAGTATTTTTTGTTTGTTTTAAAAGCGCACGCTAATATTAAGCACTCACACACAGTATGCTGATAAAATATATGGGTCATTATGAACTACAACTTAAAATCTTTATATTTATGTTTAATTAATTATTAATTCATAATAATGGTTTATTTGATAGAATTGGACATCAAATCTCTTTAATCATACCTTTAAGATTAAGGTACACAAAACATTTGGTAATGACAGAAATTTTCAATTAAAACAGTAGCAGATATGCACGAAATGGAAACTAAGAGTAAATTCTAAAAAGACGAAAGTAGAAAGTTATAAATAATTTGGTATTATTTTTCATATATCAAAACTGCTATATATGGAAGCATAAAAGGTTGTTTTTCATTCTACAAGGTAGATGACATAATAATTCGATCCAGTGCCAAATAAAATTATATGACAGCATAGTTTTTACCAGTCCTTTTATATGGAGGTGAAATATGGGGTTTCGAAAAAATGTCATTAATGGAAAAATTGTGACCAGTTTATAAAACTGTTATCACCTGTGAGTAAATCTACGCCATTATACATATTACGGATAACTTGGACGTTATCACGTATACATGTCTGTAAAATTAAGAGTAAAATTAGAATGGTCATTTACTGATATCAACTAATCACTGTAAAAAGTCCAAGTTACCATTACTGGTGTACACATTATTACTAAATGATGTCAACAAGAACATGTTTAATAACGAATGGATTATGTGTGTCAAATCTGTTTTAAATGATATTGGCTGTACACACACACACACACACACACACACACACACACACACACACACACACACACACACACACACACACACACACACACACATATATATATATATATATATATATGGTTATCACAGTAAAATGATATTACTAGTGTTTCTATGTTGAAAACGTATATTATTAGAAAGAGCTTACTGGTCAGTACTTACAGTCATGTTATACTTCACTGATAACTCTCCCAAAGCTTCAAATTATAAATTATGTAAACATACTGTTGAATTTGAAACATATCTCACACCATAAACACCATAATCGTCCAACTGAAATAGGGCAGATGGAAAAATGCACCACTACAAAATAGAATATATCCATTGTGTAATAATTACATCGGAGATTAGTTTCATATATATATATATATATATATATATATATATATATATATATATATATATATATATATATATATATATCAGCATTACCAACTTGAAATAATACTGGAAATTTCTAAAGTGCATAAACATAAAACTAGCATTTCTTAATTGCTTTTTAATCTAAAATTAGCGTGAAACAATTTCACAGAAAAAGCCTTTAAAAGATTCATAAAAACTACATTATTTACCAGGCACAAAGACAAGCTATGGTGCATTGCAATTACATTGGGAATTCTAGCTAGTAATACAAATAAATTCTAATATGCATAAACATGAGACTATCATTACACAATTGCGTTTTTGGTCTAATTTCAATATAAAATATTTTCAATGAAAAAAGCCTTTGGAGATATTATAAAAAACGACATTATTTACCTGGCACAAAACAAGCTATGGTACATTGCAAATACACGGGGAATTTAAACTAATAATACACACAAATGCTAATGTGCATACACACGAGACCATCATTACACACTTGCGTTTTTGGTCTAGTTTCAATACAAAATAGTTTTAATGAAAAAAGCCTTTGAGATAATTATAAAAACAGCATTTTAATACTGTTGTTTACAAACATCGTGTACCGATATATCTGACCTTAGCAACCAGTATGTGTAAACAGGTTCTCAGCGTACAAGGATATAGTTCCTAAAAGCACTAATGTTACAGTAATCAACTTTACAGTTATTATCTCAATTAATAAAATGATTTGCCATAATGTACAAACAATATTACAAACAAATCACAACATAATTATGCTTCATTAAATGCATAGAAACTATAAGGTAAATACCCATGATGCATATATAATTAATACACATTTTTTTTTCTATAAAGAAATGTTATCACAACTTGATATAACATAAACAAATCGAATGTAAACGCACATACGCCCAAGTAAAGAGTTTACCAAACATTCTCTAGAGCCAGTGTTGTCATAAATGTTTTATATTGTCTTTTAATGAAGGTAAGGTAAACATAGTTTCATACACTATAAACATATTATTATGAAATACAACTAAATGTAGCTCACATTGTGCATCCAAACGATCACTAATGACAATAGTTACGCAACTTCGTTTTTGTCTATAGTGCGCGATACGACAAACTGCACTATTAAGCATTTCATTAAACAATAACTATAATAAATGCCATAGTTCCATTACAGAATACAAGCAAATAATTACTACTAAATGTAAAAATAAATATTCTGTTTTGTCCAATATTAAAATTACTTGAGAAAAGTCCATGTCACAGCACACAGTTAAGGACATTGTTGGACAGCCATGGCAATATATATATATATATATATATATATATATATATATATATATATATGCACACATACACATTTTTTTAGAATGAAAGAAATCGTCACATGCCATATTTCTCTCGGTCAAATACCAAATATATATACATTTTTATAAAATTCTTTAACTCTGAAAAAGTTGGTGTCCTTAGAAAACTTTCTATATTTTGTAGTTTAACTATAAATACTTTGATAGATTTCATAGTATGCTCTAGCTAACATTTTGTGTAATTTTTGTATTTATGTACGTTATGACCAAGTACACCCACCATCTGTTACAATTATATTGATTGCTGAATGTAAATATCCTCATATGCCAAAGAATACGGCTTGAGATGACATCATACCATTTAGTGTAAGGTACACAGTGAATTTGATAATGACAAAATGTTCAATTCAAACGGTATCATCAGGTTGAGATCATACCTTTCATTTGGTAATGACAGACATATTCAGTTAAAACAGTAGCATTTCGATGATATCTAATAAAGATCATATGACACGGTACTAGTGGTCTCGTGAAAGTCTTAGAGAATCTGTAGTGGTAACAACCACCCATGGTCTCCAGTTTAAGACGCCTGTGTTATTTATCAGCTTTATCATTAGGATGAGATCATACCTTTAATATTCAATTAAAACAGTAACATGTCGATGATATCTAATAAAGACCATATGTAATGGTGGTAGTGGTCGTGATGTCTCGTGAAAGTTTTAGAGAATCTGTAGTGGAAGGGAACTATATTAACGTGCCCATATCCTTACGGTTCGGGCACGCTCTCTAGTGGTAACAACCACCCATGGCCTCCAGTTTAAGACACCTGTGTTATTTATCGGCTTTATCATTAGGATGAGATCATACCTTTAATATTCAATTAAAACAGTAGCATTTCGATGGTATCTAATAAAGATCATATGTAATGGTGGTAGTGGTTGTGATGTTTCGTGAAAGTTTTAGAGAATCTGTAGTGTAACAACCACCCATAGCGTTCAGTTTAAGACGCCTGTGTTATTTATCAGCTTTATCATTAGGATGAGATCATACCTTTAATATTCAATTAAAACAGTAACGTTTCGATGATATCTAATAAAGATCATATGTAATGGTGGTAGTGGTCGGGATGTCTAGTGAAAGTTTTAGAGAATCTGTAGTGATAACAACCACCCATGGCCTCCAGTTTAAGACGCCTGTGTTATTTACCAGCTTTTACTTTGTGTAACTTCTGACTACGTCCATGTACACGAATATAACGAGGTTTTCCCGCCGACGTCCTGCCTGCTTTCACTCTTACATTCGCCTGGGCTTGCTGAGGAGAATATTTATTAATCAGATCCTCTCGGTCTATTGTGCCCAGTATATCATGTAACATATTTTCTGAAATAACAAAATATTAATAATTAAATGTTTTTATACATTTAAAACCTCTGTCTATGAGGCCCAGGATATCGGGTAACACATATTCTAAAATAACAAAATATTAACAATTATTTCTTTTATATATACATTTAAAACCTCTCTCTGTGTCTATTTTACCCAGCATATTGCGTAACACATTTTCTTAAATAACAAAATATTAACAATTATATATATATATATATATATATATATATATATATAAATGATAAAAGAAAACAAGTGTACAGTATATATGTATTTTAAAAAGCAATTTAAAGAAATAATTATCCTTTTACATGTTTCAGTCTTTACTTATCTTCAGATATTTATATATATATATATACAATTAATGTTTTTATACATTTAAAACCTCTGTCTATTTTGCCAAAGATATTGTTTAAACACATTTTCTGAAAAAGTTTTATACATTTAAAACATAAAATTCCAGAGCAGCGGGGACTGGGAATTGGAATTTTAAAAAAAAGTTTAAAGATAAGAAGAGCTGCCACAATTGGAAGAAATTAAACTCATGGGAGAATGAAAGAAAGAAATGTCTTATCAAAAGACACATTCAACAATTTTGAATTACAGTTAAGAACCATAGAGATAATTAGAGATGAAACCCGCTGCCGTCACTCAATGGTCTACTCTTTTTCGATTAGCAGCAAGGCATCTTTTATATGCATCATCTATCAGATAATAAAGTACATACCACGTCCTTTGTTACACCAGTTATGATGCACTGACTGGAACTAGTATTAGCCCAATGGGACCACAGACAGGGATTGATCTTAACGAGAGCACTTTACTACTGAGATATGTCCCGCCTCGGAGAATAAAAGTGGCAATGGGATCAATATTTAAAAAAAGAAGAAGAAAAGCAACAGACAACCAGATAGACAGACAGACAGACAAACAGACAGACACAACAACAACAACAACAACAACAACAACAAAAAAGCATCAACAACAAAATCCTCACAAAATACCAACATTACAAAGCACATCCAAATATTGACGCTATATTGAATTAATTAGCCCTGAAGTGTTTGCTTTAAATGATTCTGTGCACAACAGATTTAAATACAGTAAAGCACATTTGGACCCATTTTTCCGCTGTATATTATTAATCAAATTTTCAATGTATAGAACGAACTATGTGTAACGAATTAACTTTTAAAACGAACCAAATATTTTGGCTCAAACAAATTCCAGTGTAAATTACTGTGTATACAACGAACCAAGCATAATTGAAATGTTGCAGTAAAAACTGCAAAAACTGCAAAGCAGCAAACACGACCACACAGAACAGATCAAAGAATTGTGGTAAGTCTCTTTCGCGTTTTCTTGTCATTTGAACGGTATCCAACAAAAAGCCTGACACGTGAAACTCGTTATAGCTCTGACCACCCCCAAATTCCCATGCCTGAAAAATATAAGCTTCAGTCCCAGGTATTTTTACCCTCAATACCAATAAAAGAATAATCACCCGATGGATCAGGATTATTTCAAATTAAAAATAACACTACAGGAGGAGGTGATAAGCGTAGTTTCAAAAGTACCGTTTCTTGTGACATTCAACAACGTTCAAATGAAGTTGGCGACCACACGCCATTGGCTACACTTAAAGAAATATAAACTAGCGACTCCGGTTTTGTATGTTAGCACTCTGAACGGTTAACTGGCGGCTGATTACAGAATTATCTTCGCTGAAGAGCCGACACACGACAATATTGTTACACAAATTGTGACCATAATGAAAGAATTGTTGCCGACATCTGACGAATTTGCAAGTTATGAGGCCCCCACTAAGTTAGCAGACAAAAAGAAGTTACAGCCCCCGCACCCCCCAACCACACCCCCCTCCCACCAAAAAAAAAGGACCCCCAAAACCCCACACCAAATCACCGTGATTAAATGAAATTTTGATTTGAAGTTCTATTTATGCATTTTTGTATTTGTTGACAATAAATTGTGTTAAACTTTGTGTATGCTATATGTAAGGTGTTTTAAATGAGGAAAATCCAATATGACCAACTTGTGAAATGAAACGGGCTAACTTCTTTAAATGTATACAACGAACTACTACTATAACGAACTAATTATCAGGGCCCTTACAGTTCGTTATAACAGTACTTTACTGTATATCAATTTGTTTAACACTAAGATTAAATAATTAAAAACAACAACACGTTTTCAGGTTATAAGTTGCTTAAATGCGGGTTTTTTCCTTTGGTTTTAACTTACTAGCCTGTTTTTGTATATATTACTCTTCAAAAAAAGAAACGCAAAAGGGTACAAATGGGTTATAACTCCGATTTTATGTTTCCTACCGGTTCATGCTTTGTGAATATAAGGTCATTGCATGTCCCAAACACATTCCCACGGTTACATTCGATAAAACGCAGCTACTGTATAATAAAGTTCCAAAATGTGAATATTCGCAAAAACGCAGCCACGTGCAAACCATGTCACCACTGCACGTGCGTTGTCTGCACGTGCAACATGAACACCGACAGTATAAAAGTGCAGGGTGTTCGCTTGCCTGGCCTCTGTATCTGGCCGACAGTTGACAATCCAGGACATGCCACGTCTCAGTGAACCGCAGAGAAACAATGCCATCGGCCGACTAGACGCAGGCGAATCCAGAACGGCCGTTGCCAGGGCATTCCATGTGTCCCCAAGCACCATCTCCAGACTGTGGGACCGTTACCAGCAACATGGATCAACACGTGACCTCCCTAGATCCGGTCGACCACGGGTCACTACCCCGGGCAGGACCGCTACATCCGGGTACGCCACCTTCGGGAACGATTGACTACTGCCACCTCCACAGCCGCAGCAATACCAGGTTTGCGCAGGATATCCGACCAGACCGTACGGAACCGCCTACGTGAGGTAGGAATTCGTGCCAGACGTCCAGTTCGAGGTGTCATCTTAACACCACAACACCGTCGACTCCGACTGCAGTGGTGCCAGATTCATCGACAATGGCCTCAACTGCGATGGAGACAGGTGTGGTTCAGTGACGAGTCCCGATTTCTGCTCCGACGTCATGATGGAAGATGTCGCGTGTATAGGCGTCGTGGTGAACGTTATGCGGCAAACTGCGTGCAGGAAGTGGACAGATTCGGCGGGGGTAGTGTCATGGTGTGGGCAGCCATCTCACACACTGGCAGAATTGACCTGGTCCACGTGCAGGGCAACCTGAATGCACAGGGCTACATTGACCAGATCCTCCGGCCACACATCGTTCCAGTTATGGCCAACGCCAACGCAGTGTTCCAACATGACAACGCCAGGCCTCACACAGCACGTCTCACAACGGCTTTCCTACAGAACAACAACATTAATGTCCTTCCTTGGCCATCGATATCACCGGATTTGAACCCAATTGAGCATCTATGGGACGAGTTGGACCGACGCCTCCGACAGCGACAACCACAGCCCCAGACCCTGCCCGAGCTGGCAGCAGCCTTGCAGGCCGAGTGGGCCACCATCCCCCGGGACGTCATCCGTACTCTGGTTGCTTCAATGGGCAGGCGGTGCCAGGCAGTTGTCAACACACGCGGAGGCCACACCCGGTATTGACTCCAGATGACCTTGACCTTGGTGGTGTGTCCTATCACTTACTCACAATGGACTAGAGTGAATTGTGAACAATCCTGCAACATTTGGTAATTATCGGACTAACCATTCAATAATTAAATCAATTCTCCAAATGTTACGACAATGTGGTTTTGCGTTTCTTCTTTTGAAGAGTATATATATGTTCTATATGGTATTAAGAGTTGGAACACCATAGTAACAACATCTGCAGCAGTAGCGGCAACAGCAACAGCAATAACAATAAAAGGTGATAGATTTATTTTTACCAATTCCTTCTCCTTTCCCAGCTAGCAGTTCTTTGATGAGCGCAACTTCCAAAAGACAAACACTGTTTGTTTCAAGCAGTTGTTTTTCTCTGTCATCAAGTTTAAGATTCGCCCGTAGTGTGTTGCATTCTTCAGGAGTCAACTCCTTTGACATTTCCCGTAGGAACTGCTTCATTCGTGGACTGATACCCTCCGCTACTTCGACAACAGCTAGAAAGAAAAAAATGCTGCAGAATGTAAACAAACTAAATAAACACATGAGAACACCTCGGCCGATATATGAGGCGAAGTAATGACCGCCATGAATTTGATAGATACCTGGGGCGGGACGAAGCCCAGTGGTAAATCGCTCACTTGATGCGCGGTTGGTCCAGGATCGATTCCCGTCGGTGGGCTCATTGGGCTATTTCTCGCTTCAGCCAGTCCACCACGACTGGTATATCAAAGGCCGTGGTATGTGCTATCTTGTCTATGGGATGGTGCATATAAAAGATCCCTTGCTGCTAATCGAAAAGAGTAGAAAAAGTTTGTTTTATTTAACGACGCCACTAGAGCACATTGATTTTTATCTTATCGGCTATTCGACGTCAAACATATAGTCATTCTGACACTGTTTTTTTTAGAGGAAACCAGCTGTCGCCACATATGCTACTCTTTTACGACAGGCAGCAAGGGATCTTTTATTTGCGCTTCCCACAGGCAGGATAGCACAAACCATGGCCTTTGTTAAACCAGTTATGGATCACTGGTCGGTGCAAGTGGTTTACACCTACCCATTGAGCCTTGCGGATCACTCACTCAGGGTTTGGAGTCGGTATCTGGATTAAAAATCCCATGTCTCGACTGGGATCCGAACCCAGTACCTAACAGCCTGTAGACCGATGGCCTAACCACGACGCCACCGAGGCCGGTACGAAATGAGTAGCACATGAAGTGGCGACAGAGGGTTTCCTCCCTCAATATCTGTGTTCGACGCCATATAACCGTAAATAAAATGTGTTGAGTGCGTCATTAAATAAAACATTTCCTTCTCTAAGACTTATTGCCGAAATTATCAAATGTTTGACATCCAATAGCCGATAATTCATAAATTAATGTGCTCTAGTGGTGTCGTTAAACAAAACAAACTTTAACTTTTGTTTGTAGATACCGAGTTCAAACACAAGTTCCGGTGGATGTAGCGCAGTGGTAGAGTGCTCGACTGAGATGCGATGGGTCCCAGGATTAGTGGACACGTATTTTTTTATTTTTTTTACTAATCACAACCAGTGCTCCACGTCTGGTACATCAAAGGCTATATCCGGTCTATTGGACCATTCCTTGTAGCATACTGCGTATGCTTTCGAAGATGCGTTAGTATGCGTGAGCTATGTGTAACATTAACAGCGTGCTTGGACTTTAATTGGATACAAGTACGAAAATATCGAGTGAGTACAGACATGTTGAAGTCGAACGGTGTAGATTATAATTATAAGTTACAGTGTTTACTTTTCTTGAGGGTTGTCTTCAGAGTTTTAGCTGTCAAAATAAAGCAAAAAGACATTGTATCTTTATTGAGGAAAAACATATTAAAATGCTTTTCACACAGATGAGTTGTGATATAAATGATTATATGGAAGAATACGTTCTGTTTGCTGGCATTGTATTTATGTATTTTTGTTCATCGACATGATTACTATAAGAAAACACGTTTCTGACACATAAGAGTCAAATAACAAAATTACTAATTAAGACTTTAGTGCATGCTGTTGTGCAATTTTGAGAAACAACAGCACATAGTAGATGTAAGTGGATACATATTTTAAGCTATAGATTGAAAGCAATGCTTTTTATCGGCTAAAAATGCTATAAGTATCCGAAAATAGGTTATATTCTCGTAATACTAGGGTCAGCCGGGTACAGAGGTCTGTCGGGAATAACAACAAATACAGAAGCATTTTGAGGTACGGTTTAAGTGCACCAGTTTTGACATAGTTTGCGTCACAGACAGAAGAGATGATTGGGTTATAAAACAAAACCAAGAAAGACATCATCATATGTCTGAAGCCTTCAGTGCACCCTAAGAAACGTACATTGACAAAATAAAGAATATTTAATCTGTTTTTAATCCGTTCAGATAGCAGTGTGATGGTACTGAACACAGATTATACAATTTGGTCACCAAGTCATTTGTGACATATGTATACTTAACTCCAAAAGAAACGCGAAAATTTTAAAATATTAAAAAACCCACATTTGAATAAACTATGTACAAATCGATTAAGTTGACCAATAGCCATCTTGTCAGCGTATCCAATTCCACATAACGCATGAAAAAAACGAGTACAGTGTGACGTCACGCACGTGCTGAAATTGACGACCAAAATCGATCTGGAATGCAAAACGGGTGGATCATGAAAGATGCGAATTGCACGTGAAACACTACCAGGCCTGGGTATAAAAGAAACGCCAGACAGCAATGTTCAACTCATTTTACGAGTAGCGATACAACGATGCCACGACTTAACGCTGATTCCAGACATAGAGCTTTGGGGAATTTGGAGGCCGGAATGGATGCCAGGCAGGTTGCACGTGCTTTCGGTGTCCATGTCTCGACAATCTACCGTCTCATAGACCGATTTCTACAGAACAACAACGTCGTCGACCGTCCACGTAGCGGCCGTCCCAGAGTGACGTCACAGCGCCAGGACCGTTACATCGTCCGAACTCACATGCGTGATCGGTTCGTACCAGCCACCACAACAGCCCGGCAGACAGTGGGAACCCACAACCGCCCCGTTTCCTACACCACGGTACGACGTCGTCTGATCGCCATCCATCTGAACTGTCGTCGACCGTACATTGGACAACGTCTCACACAGCGACACCGCCTTGCACGACACAACTGGGCTGTTCTGCATCGACAGTGGCGGAACCGACAGTGGCAGAACATCGTCTTCTCCGACTAAAGCCGCTACTGCTTAGATAGGGCCGACGGTCGTATGAGGGTGTGGAGGCGTCGAGGTAAGCGCTTCACAGATGCGTGTGTTATGGAGAGGGACCGTTGGGGAGGGCCTTCCGTCATGCTGTGGGGTGCCATATCCTGGGGACGTCGTGTACAACCTGTCATCTTCGACAACAACGGCCGAGGACGCGGCAGGGGCGTCACAGCACAGCGCTACATCGACGAAGTGCTCACGCCTGTGGTGGTGCCTTTTTTCGCGGGTCACCGTCAGATGGTTTACCAGCACGACAACGCCAGGCCACACACGGCACGGGCCACCCAGGCATTCCTGGTACAGCACAACATCATCACAATGGACTGGCCAGCTTTAAGCCCGGATCTGAACCCCATCGAGCACTTGTGGGACGAGGTTCAGCGCATGATGAACCAACGCCCTGCTCCCGTGGTGACACAGCAGCAGCTCCGCCAGGCCGTCGTGGACACCTACAACAACGTGCCCAGGGCCTTCATCAGGAACCTCTTCCTCTCCAAGGGTAGGAGGTGTGCGGCGGTCATGGCCAGCAATGGCGGACACACCCGCTATTAGTGGACATGTTTGAGTGGCATGTGACGCCATTGAAGAAGCGCCATGGCCTTGACATTTCAAATGACAATGCGACCTCGATTTTTAACATGTCAATAACATGAAATCTCATCTTTACGAATTGTTTAAGTTTTTCATAGAAACGATTATTTTAAGAACTTTGGGACGTATTTCAATGAGTGCACTCAAAACCTCCAATCTACGTATTCGCGTTTCTTTTGGAGTTAAGTATAGTACAGACTAACACTGTGGAAACTGAAAACCGTGGTGAAAAAACTTTGAAACAGTTTGTAGAAGAGCGTAATTGTGGCAAAAAGAATATATGGGATAAAAAGTCTGAGATAAAATTATCAGGGTGGACACCACAGGTCAAAGAATTAAATATCCAATCAATTCTAAAAAACCCCAACTACACTGAAGGCTACAAACTCCTTGTTTACATGACTTGATTATAGCCATTCTGTATGTGAGGATGTTGATCTCAAAGATACAATCCATGAATTTGAAAATCTCACCCCCCTCAAAAAATAGATGGAACAGAACCAACACAAATTGTCAGTTGTAACAAGACTTGTATCATGTTTCACGGAATGGCTGTTGTTTAAGAAATGGTTGTGGAGAAGGAATGTATAAAAACCTGCAAGGACTTACAAGTAAACCTCACATTTTGCACAAATCGAAAGGATATGTCTAGACATATGTCATATTTTATTACTTATATTATTCAAAACTCTGTGAAAGCTATCACAAGAAAGCGTCGAACATCTGATAAATCTACAAGGATTCAAAGTTGAAAACATCACTCCCATTAGAGATTTATCTAATATCTAGCCAGTACCGAAACCAAAAATAGTTTAACCTGGTCAAAAGCTTTTAAGTACCGATTGTAACAATTATTACAGGAGGGGTCTTGCACAATCTGAACTCACCAGCAATTGTGAAAGCCACTTCAAATCATGAAGCAGCTGACACAAAAATGTTCTTGTTCTTACACTTTCATTTACCCGAAATTGGATCTAAAACGACCATACTCATGGGAACTGGAGAACATTGTAGACAAATTGAACTTCAACCCATATTTGACAAATCAGGACAAGACAGAGCCAGGCCATTGTGTGGTATGCATGCACTAACTGGCTGCAACACGACGGTTCACATTCGAGGCAAAAGAAAAGTCACATATTTCATTGCATTTATGAATGCAAGTGACGGTGTTATTAAAGGACTCTCGGAATTGGGGGGGGGGGGGGGGGGGGGAGGGGGCGGGACCTAGCCCAGTGGTAAAACGCCCGTTTGATGCGCGGTCGGTCTAGGATCGATCCCCGGTCGATGGGCCCTTTGGTATATAAAAGGCCGTAGCATGTGTTATCCTTTCTGTGGGATGGTGCATATAAAAGATCCCTTGCTACTAATGGAAAATTATAGCTGATTTCCTCTCTAAGACTACATGTCAAAATTACCAAATGTTTGACATCCAATAGCCAATGATTAATAAATCAATGTGATCTAGTGGTGTCGTTAAACAAAACAAACTTTAAAAAAACGTTTAACGCAGAATTGGTTATTGGAGATACTGTAAACCGTGAAAAAAAATGCGTGTGTATAAATTTCGCGTCGTTCGCGTCCAACCTTATGTCGCGAAATTAATACGCACGCACTATTTTCCAGTTTGAAGTGTACTTAAAGTAATTTGTTTTGTTTTGAAATATTTTACTGAGAATAAATTCACAAAAAGATTCACTCAACAGGCACAGCCTATACACGAGCTCTCCTTGATGGCGACTAATCGTTAATTGTTTTATGTAACTTCAATCGATGGCGACTAATCGTTTATTGTTTTATCCTACCACAGGGTGTTAACAGTTAACAACTGAAGCTGTGAGTTGTGATTCTAATACAGGTGAGGTGGGTAGGGCCTAATCCCCTCTATAGTCTCTGTACCAGGCACAATTGCTTGATGTAGGATAACAGAATATTGATTTACAGCCAGTAACTTTATAACAATTACAGTGAGCTGTCTTTATCCACTTTTGTTTTTGAGCTGTCAACGGTCGTTCGCGAAATTTACACATCGCGAACATGCGCTAAGGTATACATTCGCGAAAAAAAACACGTCGCAATATTAATACGGTTTACAGTACACAAACTGATGAAAATTTCCAACCTTATGAAAAATATATCTTTCAATTTTTAATGGTCTGTACAAATAAAGGACCACACTGTTAGGTGAATAAAGCTTTTTATATTATTATCAGGGCGAGTAATAACAAACGTGATCGCCTAGCCACACGAAAAGCGAACACTTGAGGGTACATGTAACTAATAGACTTATCAGTTATTTATTTATGAATGGCTTTATTGCAACACAGTGTATTTACATGCTTATACTTTGTATGATTTATTGCAGTTAATCCTTGTTCCCCGTTTCATGTCATAACTTATATCTATATACATTACTGTTATTTTATTTCTAGATAAATAACTTTGTGAAAATAAAGCACGTGGATGTTATGTAAGTTAAAATGTGGTATTTAAGTTTTGAAAAGAAGGAAAATAAATAAGAAATTTAAAAAAAAGCAATATATTCAAACCCCAAAAACTCAGTTATTACAGATAGACATACCTGGAGAGCAGACGACATTCAAGCCGAACCTAGGACGTTCCTGGAAATGGGGCATATCTTCTCTCAAAATAACTTGTTCAAATAGACCTTCTGACATCCCAGTTAGGACGACTGTTGAATGTAAAATGTAGTTTTCTATTTGCAAACTACCTGTTCTCCTTTCCATTCTGTGAACGCTATCCTGGACGTGTTTTACAACATCAACAAATTTCTGTCTCTCTTGCATGGCCGACAGAGCCGATTTAACATCCAGCAATTGGAGTACTGCACCCATGTTCAGTGTTGTAGACTGAACCTCGGCAAGCAGCTTCCTGTAGAGTACTAGGCAGCTTTGTATTTTCAGCATTGGAACCTCAGAGTGAGAAATTCCATTTTTCACTATATCGTTAGATATATTTAAACGTCCCATCACCTGCAATGCTTTGTGAAACATCTCTCTGTACATGTTGGATTCTTCGAACACTGATTGCAGGTCACTTTCCATAAGGGTTTGTTGCTTCACGAGGGCCTGGTGCTGCACACGAAGACATTCGGTTTTCTCTTGTTCAAGCAACTGTAAAGACGTCTGGTCTAACTCAGTCTTTAATTTCTTTTCTTTTTTTAACAACTCCTGCAGTTGCTTTTGCAAAAAATTTTCTTCGATCGTCTGCTTCGGATTCGATGAAGAAATTTCTAGAATAGAACAAAAATCAGAAAACACGGCTGAATACAGGATAAATTGAACTCGAGGCAAATTTCGTTGTCTGTGGTCCTTTTTTGTACTTTTATTTATTTTGGACATAGTATGTTAAATACTCATACCATCTTTTAAACAATTTACTGATATCATTTATTCTATTGGAGAACATCTTGGGTGTTTGGTAAAGCTGCATCGTTTTCTCTAGCTATAATTCGGCAAACGTTGGCTACAGAAGTGATTAAGTGGTGATAAAAGAAATTTAAATGAAAAAAAAGTTATTTGAACCAGTCCGTACAAAAGTATAACGACTATTACTATATACGCGTCTTTTTGCCCTGTCAAGTGTAATAAAAACACAACGTGTATCTTGGGAGATTTGAACCCGATGCTTCGATTCACATGACATATATTTCAGATTTAAGGACACAGTATATATTTCAATACGAGAGTATATATTAGATCAGTAATACAAAAACAAAGTTTTACGTAATACTGGTTTAACAGTGAATTTAAAAGTAAACTGACAAAAGTTAAAGGAAGAAAGAAGGAAAGTAGTAAATTTTGTGATAGAAAATATCGTTGTCATTTTTTACAATGTCCTTATGACGTGCAGTCAAATGATAAGGTAAAACAACTGTAAGCGAAAATATAAAAAATAATAATGTATTGTTTAAAATAAAACCAACTTCAAAAACAAATTAAAAAGTAATCAGCATTAATATTGTGTAAACCTGAATGAAAAACGCTAGTGTCACCGCATTAACAAAATGAACGTTTCTCTGCACAAATCAGATTTAGAAGGACGTTTTGACAAGGTCGTGACTTTAAAAAGTAGGAAGTAGACGACTCACGTACCTTTAAGAGTAAGCACCCCATCTATGAATTCCACACTTATACCTGCGACAGACACCCGATTTTCTTTGCGCCTTTTGAATATCTCAATGCTTTTTTCAGGTACCATAAACGTTAGCACTATACTGTTTGACGGCTCCATTCCAACCAGGAATACAAACTCCATTGGGACTTTAAGGAGTTGAGAAACTTGCAGTCTTTGCGTTTCCAATTCATTATCATCCAGCGTGCTAATATCACCTTTGATATAAACTTTAACGAATGTGTAGCCATTTTCTGAAAATAGAGAACAGATTTAACACAAGAAGCCATACGCGTACTGGAGCAAAACCTCAAATTGAGGCAGAAATTATAGATATATGCGGGGAAACCTGAGACCTTTTTACCGTGTATTTCTATCATTCTACCCTCAAAATTAGTCGTAATCCGTGTAAAAATGTGTAGTAATTCATTCCCAACCCTATATATCTATCTGGCAGTAATGATAATATGAATAAATGCTGTTATCCAGATTCGGGCATATTCGTTTTATTCGGGCAAAGAGTTATAATATTGAATTTCGTGCTGGACATAATTCGTGATGCAAAACTTGAGATACTTACTGCACTTACAAGCTTACAATTTAATATCTATCGAAAGTTTAAACGTACAGTTATTTCATTGGCCATACTAAATTATGCAAAACCGTTTTATGACTCTCTCTCTCTCTCTCTCTCTCTCTCTCTCTCTTTCTCTCTCTCTCTCTGGGCTATTTCTCGCTCCAGCCAGTGCACCACGACTGGTACATCACTATGGGATGGTGCATATAAAAGATCCCTTGCTGCTAATCGAAAAGAGTAGCCCATGAAGTGGCGACAACGGGTTTCCTCCCTCAATATCTGTGTGGTCCTTAACCATATGTACGACGCTATATAACCGTAAATAAAATGTGTTGTGTGCGTCGTTAAATACCTTCTCTCTCTCTCTCTCTCTCTCTCTCTCTCTCTCTCTCTCTCTCTCTCTCTCTCTCTCTCTCTCTCTCTCTCTCTCTATGAACGACAAAATCAGTAACGCATTGAAAAGCGTATCTTTTCACAGAGTCTAAAGGATAATTGAACAGAATCATAAACACTCAATAATTCCATAAATACAAGTAACATCTAGATCGATGTTTGTACCTGGCTCGCTGTTTGGCACGTGCAAATACAGTGGGCGTTTTTCATTCTCACTACAAAAGTCGGCAAATATTTCTACGAGATCAGTTCTTTCTATATGCCATAGGAGGCTCTGTAGATATATGACGTTGAATCTGTTCAATTTGTTCATGTTCCTCAAGTGGGTGAACAATGTCCACGCGTCGGTTAACTTCTCCAAAACCATCTTGTCAAATCCTGGTTCACCTGTTAATATAAACATGTAACTTTGAGATTGCACCTTTAATTATATTCTTGCATTTCTGCAGTAGAAATTGATAACTATTTAATTGGTGCTCTACGACAGGTATACCAAAGTCAGTGGTATGCAATGTCTTGTATTTGGATTGTACTGTACGAAGTCAGATACCTCCGTCTTGAAATTGAAGGCACACCGTCCAATATTTTCGGAGTAGAGTTCTAAAGTTTGTTTTAAAATATTGTTTTGTTTAACGACACCACTAGAGCATATTGATTTATTAATCATCGGCTATTGGATGTCAAACATTTGGTAATTTTGATATGTAGTCTTAGAGAGAAAACCCGCTACATTTTTCCAGTAGTAGCAAGGTATCTTTTAAATGCACCACATTACAGTAGAATAGCACATACACGGCCTTTGATATACCAATCGTGGTGCACTGGCTGGAGAAATAGGCCAATGTGCCCACAGACGGGTATCGATCCCAAACCGACCGCGCATCGAGCGAGCGCTTTACCACTGGACTACATCCCGCTCCTTTGTAGAGTTCTCCGATTGGTTGTAATATCTGACATTATTTATTGGCGCAAAATGTCCAGTATTATATATT
Source organism: Gigantopelta aegis (assembly GCF_016097555.1). Lineage (NCBI taxonomy): Eukaryota > Metazoa > Mollusca > Gastropoda > Neomphalida > Peltospiridae > Gigantopelta > Gigantopelta aegis. Next base: position 18,246,796 of record NC_054702.1, read on the forward strand.
GCTTATAAATTAATATATTTTTATCAGTTCCCTACAGGCCCAACCTGAGGGGACTATATGTTTCATGTCCCGTCTGACTGTTCGTCCGTCCGTCCGTCCGTCTGTCCGTCCGTCTGTCCGTCCGTCCGTCTGTTCCACATATAGTTTTTTTAGATGTTTTTTTTAACAATGCCTTGACGAATGGCTTTCTCGCTCCTGAAATAATCTATATTTATTGCCAATTACCTACCGCTGATGAGATGCTTGATTCGGATCATATCAGTTGGATCTATTCGCACGGCTATTTTATCGAGGAATACTTTCAGTGACCAATCTTCTGATGGATCGGCTGACTGTAATAATCGCATCTCATTTTGCATAGTTGCCTCATGCTTGTTTGTCGCTTCTGTATATATATAAAAAGAATACACAAATTATCTTTCTGCCTCTTGAATATCCGATATCAGAAGTGAAATGAAGCAACAGTATTACCTGCCCATAAATGTCAACAACTAAATTAACGCAGTTTTTCAATAAAGCAGTGATCAAAATTGGCTGACATATCTGTCGGATATTCAGTCAGGCAAGCAACATATTTTGCCGGCAGGAATGAAAACCTGCCAGATCAAAACACGATTGACTCGAACAGGTGTAAAATATAAACTTAAAGTAATTGCCGGTCCAACAGTAAAAAAAAAAAAAAAAAAAAAATCTCCCGGCCTATGGTGATGTTGCGCGACAAATACCGGTCGGGGACGGCAGTATTTCGAGCCCTGAAAGTCTTGTCTGTACAAATACCACATGTAGTTCAAGTCTAGATACTTTGCTAATCATCTGAGATGGGCATTTAAGGTTTTATAACCAATGCCCCTGACTAACGTTTGTTGCAGTCATTTAGTTACAGTAACTGACACGCTTGTCACATCGACGTTGCTTTAATCTACACTTCAAAGTGAAAACGGATTTAAGGTAGACTGACAGGGTACAAAATGTTTACTGGAACAAGGTACACAATTCGGTATGAATCATACACAATTCGGTTAGAAGCTTGATTTGCATTTCGTGTTTACGATTCAGTTTTGATTTCGACTCAAAATTATAGGCAATGGAGGTGCAAATGATGATGGCACTGCCCCCATGCATTATCTTTACAGTTAAGCAGTGTCATCACCACTGATATGTATGTATGTATGTATGTATGCGTGTGTGTGCGCGCGCGCGCGTGTGTATGTGTGTACACACACACACACACAACCACACACAACGATATGTTCAACATATCGTTTTAAGATAAATGGTTCTAACAGCTACTCATTAATATGCTCTATTTACTCTTAACTTGGACGGGCTGGTCAAAGTATTATTACAGTTAAAACAGGTTATCACTTACCGCTTTATGTATTAGAGGTTCGGACATTTTACTTACGCATTTGTTTGCCCTTCTCCTGGTCTCTTTGGTTTTTTAATTCGTTTATCTTCTCTACTAGTGAATGCAAATGAGAGCCTTTGTTCATGAGAATGGGAACAAGAGTTTCAAATGTTCTCGTCTTAGACTTTATTTCTTGAAGCTCATCTTCCGTTATCATAGATAATTCAAGCAGTTTGTCAGCTACGCCACCCAAGTTATCGAGGCACGATTCGTCCAAACCATCTGTGTATTCCTGAACACACTTGGACTGTTTCATTTGAAGATCACAGGCCAATGGTCGGCATATAGATTCTAAAATTGAAAAACAAAACAATGTTCCATATAGCCACAACAGACAAAACAAGGAGCTATAGAGAAGTAGTAGTAGCAATAGCAGTAGTAGTAGTAGTAGTAGTAGTAGTAGTAGTAGTAGTAGTAGTAGACGACACAAGCACACACGCACACAAATATACGCACACGCACACACACACACACACAGATATATATATATATATATATATATATATATATATATATATATATATATATATATATATATATACATGTATATATATTCTCTGTAATAAAAGAAACGCATAGGCGAAATATTCATGGAATTATCTCTTTAATACAAAGTGGCATAATTTCGTTATTTATGATCGTATCACAGTCAAATTTGACAATGTTCTGGCTATGGAATGACGGCAGTGGAGGCGTTTTCGTCACCAAACAGCGTCGCACGAAGGTGCTGAAATCAGTACCTTGTGTGGCCACCAGCAGCATCAATCACTGCGCGACATCTCCTTGGTATAGACTGAATGAGTCTCTGAATCCGGGCACGTGGAATTCTAGCCCATTCTTCCTGCAGTGCATGTGACAGTTGCGGAAGCGTCTGAGACTCCGGGTCACGCTGGCGTACACGTCTGTCCAGTTCGTCCCATATATGTTCAATGGGGTTGAGATCTGGCGATCTTGATGGCCATGGCAGCACATTAATATTCTCATTCTGTGGGAAATCCATTGTTACACGTGCCGTATGCGGCCTGGCATTGTCCTGCTGAAAGAGTTCTCTCTGTCGTTCCAAAATGAGAAGCATGTGATGGCTCCCTACATCATGACACTCCCTCCATCGAATCTGTCAACTTGGGCGACGCAGTTGTTAGCAAAACGTTCATTGCGGCGTCTGTAAACACGTTGTTGTCCATCACGTCACTGTAGAAGGAAACGTGACTCGTCGCTGAAACATACTCGCCGTCAGTTTCCCAAGTTCCACCCCTGTACATTCGTCCACCAGCGAACACGTAAATGTCGATGTTGACGTCGCAGGACGGGGCCAACATACGGTCTTCTAGCCCGTAAACCAGCTTCTCGAAGTCGGTTCCGCATGGTTTGTGCAGACACCCTTCTCAAACCAGGTAAGCGTCCAGCAGTGTTCGTTGCTGTGGCAGTTCGGTGACGCAAGTGCAGAAACCGGATGTAGCGATTTTGTGCTGCAGTTGTTATGCGAGGTCTTCCACTTCTGGGCCGGTCTTCAACTGATTGAAACTGCTGGTACCTGTCCCAGAGACGTGAAATGGTGCTCTGATGGATGTTCATGTAACGTGCGACTGCTGACTGCGATTCACCTAACTGGAGGCGGCCTATTGCAATGTTTCGATTCGGCAGGCTTAGTCTTGGCATCTTGTAACTCATCTATTCGAAATGGAAATGAGGCATCATTGCGAACATTGCAGCTTTAACTACTCATCACTACCGCAATCTTTTCCCCGAGTTTCACGTGCATTCGCCAAAATCTGACCATTTCATGCCGATTTCCTGCAATCGTCGCACAACGTGCCACAACGTGCGTTAAATTTGTTTTAGGGTGCATTTGAGCATGCTGTCCCATTCCAGTGACATTAACAAACATGGTCATTCAGCAACATTGTACAAAAAACTCCCGCGATATTTGGTAAAATCAAACACTTTTCTTCTTTCCCTATCACCTATGCGTTTCTTTTTTGACAGAGTATATATATATATATATATATATATATATATATATATATATATATATATATATATATACACACACACACACACATACACGGACGCACACACACACACACACACATTGAAGGAACTGCCCGGAATGTAGTGCAATTGTTAAGGTGTTAGGGGCGAGACGTAGCTCAGTGGTAAAGCGCTCGCTTGATGTGCGGTCGGTTTGCGATCAATCCCCGTCAGTGGGCCCTTTGGGCTATTTCTCGCTCCAGCCAGTGCACCACGACTGGTACACCAAAGGTCTTGGTATGTGCTATCCTGTCTATGGGATGGTGCATATAAAAGATCCCTTGCTACTAATCGAAAAGAGTAGCCAATGAAGTGGCGGCAGCGGGTTTCCTCCCTCAATATCTGTGTTGTCCTTTACCATATTTCCGACACCATATAACCGTAAATAAAATGTGTTGAGTGTGTCGTTAAATAAACCATTTCCTTCCTTTGTTAAGGTGTTAAGGCCTCAGTGGTGTCGTGGTTAAGCCATCGGACATAACGCTGGTAGGTACATGGTTCACTGCCAGATGCCGACTAACTATTAACAACTAACTCACTGTCCTGGACAAACAGCCCAGGTAGCTGAGGTGTGTGCCCAGGAAAATGTGCTTGAACCATATAAGCCAAAAAAATACGTTGAAATGAAATGAAATTAGGTGTTTTCATTTAACAGAGCCTTTTCGGCGACTACAATTACACCTAATGTCGCCCTAATGTTATACTAACACAAATGTGATTTAATGTCTTATTCATATAGTTTCGTATGTACGGAATATTTGAGAGGTAAAATATAGTTTGGACTGCTACAAACATTAGGACGACTAGTAACAAATCAGATATAGACCACGTTGATATTCTTAAAGCGACAGACCCTAGTTTTTAAACACTACAGCATATTTTTCACTATTAGAGCCGTTTATGATCACTGAAATCAAACATTATTTATATTTTATTGTTGATTATCCATTTCTGTAGAACCGGTGTATTTCTGGTGATCCTGTTGTTTCTAATACCACAAAATGCATTTTCATATTTTTTAAAACGCACGTGCGTCTGAGAAGTAGCGGCTATTGATTAGAGTTCTAGTCTATTTTTTAAAGGATATTTTCCGGTTATAACGTCTGTTGTAACTTTATCCAAATGTGTTACATGTTTGTAGATTAACTAAACTTAGTGTCCATTTTTACGAGTTAAAACTAGGGTCTGCGACTTTAACAAGAACATGTATTTAACATGTAATTTTATTTGTTAAGATGGCATTATTACTATTAGCAGAAAGCATGTTATAATGGTATCAAATTCTCGACAGTTACTTTAATGTAATACCTGGTTCTTCCATTTCACAGTCTTCCATTCTTTTATTCGTTTCGGGTACCAGAGTACAGATGATATCGCGGATACTGAAACAAGAACAATAATTTTAAAAAACCTTAGAAGTTCGGTTTCAAAATTCATATGGAACACTAAAAAGAAAACTGCTGATAAATAGGATCAGCTTCATATTGTGAGAAACGCATATTCCTTTGTGTACGTTGTAAAACTCAAACGTATTTTAGCATATAGTGTGCACGGGTATATACATGTAAATGTGCACGTATAAATCGATACAACGAAAACAGAAAGCATATAGCATATACACATATATAACAAAACAACAAAAACAGATTTGAAAATAAAAAGTTATATGATGTTCATCATCAAGTAAACAACTACGTTATATGATGTCCATTATCAAGTAAACAACTACTTTATATGATGTCGATTATCAAGTAAGGGGGCGAGACGTAGCTCAGTGGTACAGCGCTCGCTCGATGCTCGGTCGGTGTGGGATCGATGCCCGTCGGTGGGCCCATTGGGCTATTTCTCGTTCCAGCCAGTGCACCACGACTGGTATATCAAAGGCCGTGGTATGTACTACCCTGTCTGTGGGATGGTGCATATAAAAGATCCCTTGTTGCCCATGGAGTGGCGACAGCGGGTTTCCTCTCTCAATATCTGTGTGATCCGTAACCATATGTCTGACGCCATATAACCGTAAATACAATGTGTTGAGTGTCATTCAATAAAAAAATTCTTTCTTTCTTTATCAAGTAAACAACTACGTTATATGGTGTTCATCATCAATGTAAAACTCTAAAAGTATTTTTAAAATAGTGTAGACATCAGTGAAAGCGTCACATTTGTGAAAGATACAAAAGCAGACCCGATTTGAAAGTAAACAGCTATAAAAGACTAACAAAACATACCAAATATAAAATCTTCGAAAAGACCAAAACAAACCTGTGTTCAGACTATAGAAACAGAAGTTGGAGCTGTGGTAAACAAACCAATACTGCACAAACCTAAAAAGCATATTTGAAATCATTATCACAGATGCTTAAGGAATTTACTTTAAAATTTCCAACAGATATCGAATATGTGCTGTATTCGCCACTCTCGGGGAAAACCCATGAGGTACAGCACATACATGGGGCCGTCGAATGATGCGGAGGTATGGTTAGTTCATCAAGATAAACGTCTCCGGCACGATATTTATTATTGTGATGTTTATTGCTGTGCCGTAACGTTTATCCATTGGATCGAAATTTCCATTTGCACTCACCATTTAATAAAACCAGGCATATGTGCTTTATTTGAGTTAGCCCCACTAGCCCTGATTCCACTAGCCCTGGTTCCACTAGCCCCAGATTGTCAGTCATATTGGCTGTTACTGCCACCGGTTGTCATCCCCATTATAAACAAACTAAATCAAATAAGTAATTACAAAAATGAATATAGTTAAATAAATGTTTTATTCGATAGTGTTTATGGTAATAGCACTGTAATAGCACTTTAATAATACATTTAAAACATGACATTTCAAAACCATACAAACAATGCAATATACGTCATAGCACTGACACATTTAGCAACTGATTGTTCAACACTTCCTATCACATTTGCAACATTCATATATAGAGGTCCCTACTAATTATGTATTGACAGTAATAGTGATATTAAAACAACACATGTTAATTTCTAGATAAAGGAATTGTATGAAGAGGATTAACGCACAGCGAGCATATTAAAACAACACATGTTTATAGATAAAGGAATTGTACGAAGAGGATTAAGTAAGTACTCCACGTTTTCAATTGAGGCATTAAAAGGGTATCTCATCTATTGTGTCTACCTAATCAGTAAAACAAGACATGTTTATTTATTAATAGTTTATATGTACAGGGGAGTAGTCTAAAGAAATGGAACATCCATGGCAGCCATTAATTGGTCATTTTTCAGGGCTAGTGGTACCAGGGCTAGTGAAATCAGGGATAGTGGGATGATTCCTTTATTTAAGAGCTTCTTCACGTACAACATATTTTAATTTTTTTTAGACTAAAATATTAATTGCAATACCTTTGGTAACCTTTCCAGGATTAGATGTTTGAAGATGACACGTGTCCACAATCTGAAGTTATTTTTATCCTGGCACATTGAAAATGCGGAATGAAAATATGGCGGAACGATAATTATTCGTATCAAGCATTTTACGTACAGCCATTAAAAAGAAATATTTCGGAACTGAATGGAATTGATTATTTATTTTGTTATTTATTTTTTATGTGTGCTTTGTGTGGGTTATATTATATGCATTAGTAATATTTATACCATTAAAAGTTGGGTTGTTTTTTTAATTATATATATATATATATATATATATATATATATATATATATATATATATATATATATATATATATACTTATTATTTATTCATTTTTTTAATTGTGAGTTACAGGTCATTACTTATTTTAAGGCTTTCATTTATTTATTTTTTTCTTAATTATTATTTCCATTAATATTTTTACAAAATATTATTATTACAGGCCATTAGTTATTTCAAAGGTTTCTTTTTTCTTCTTAATATTTTTTTTACTTTAAAAAATATTTTGTTTAATTATCATTAAAGGTCACTTATTTTAAGGGTTTTATTTATTTTTCGTTTTTACTTTTCATTTTTGTTTTAATTATATTTGTTTAGTTATCATTACTGGTCATTAGTTATTTCAAGGGTTTTATTCATTATTTATTTATTTGTTATTATAAATATTGTTTAATTAACTCACACAACCCCCAACCTTAACCGATTTAACAGTAACTGTGTTGTTGAGGATTGCCTCGCAACCATATGAACATTATTGGAATTAACACGTGATATAGAAGGAAGGAAATGTTTTATTTAATGACGCACTCCACACATTTTATTTACGGTTATATGACATCAGACATATGGTTAAGGACTACACAGATATATCACAGGAAACCCGCTGTCGCCACTTCCTGGGCTACTCTTTTCGATTAGCAGCAAGGGATCCTTTATATGCACCATCCCGCAGACAGGATAGCACATACCACAACCTTTGTCGTGGTGCACTGGCTGGAACGAGACATAGCCCAATAAGCCCACCGACGGGGATCGATCCCAGACAGACCGCGCGCTTTACCACTGGGCTACGTCCCGCCCCATGTGATATAGTGACTTGATCACAACTGCTGTTTGTTGTAAGTACTACGAGGTGTTAAAAACGGGTAAGCACACTAAATTATGAATAATTCACATTAATTGAACAAGAAAACAACAAGATCTCTTGATACCCTGTTCCATCCCCTATGTCTGTCATACCCCTCTCTCTGTCTCTCTCTCTCTCTCTCTCTCTCTCTCTCTCTCTCTCTCTCTCTCTCTCTCTCTCTCTCTCTCTGTGTGTGTGTGTGTGTGTGTGTCTGTCTGTCTGTTCGTCTACATATATGTATATGTATGAAGGAAACATTAAAAATTAAAAATCATTTGTTTTTATTTAATTAATAATTAATTAATTTATTATTATTATTATTATTATTAATTTATTATTATTAGTATTATTAATTTATTGATTTATTATTATTATTAAATAAATAAATATTTCATTTATTATGTTATTTATTTATTATAATTACTAATATTAATATTCAGTAATTTATTAGTAGTAGTAGTAGTAGTAGTAGTAATATTCAGTAATTTACTATTAATATTATTTATTTATTAAGTATTAATTAATTTATTATGTTATTTATTTAATTTTGTTAATGAATTCATTATTAACATTACTAATAAATTAATTAATTATTAATATTTATTTATTATTTATTAAATCATTATGTATTAATTAGTTTATTTATTATTATCATTATTATTAAATGTGATATTCCATTTAATATCGTCAATTGTGGAAGAAACTAAAATAATCCTATCCCTCCAACAGTTTGTAATCACATTTTAAATTTGCTTACAATGGCCTGCAGGAATATTCGAGATTTTGTTTGTAACTGAAAATTGGATTAATGCCGGAGTACTATTTGGACAAACTGTCTATTTATACGTGAAACTTAACTCGGAAGGTTTTCTTTATACAGTAAGTGTTTATATGTGTTGGTACATATCATTTTTCGCTACGAAATAATTAATTCCATGATTGTATCGATTCCGCCTAAAAATTGAGCGGAAACTGCACGCTTGCTTTGACCATTAAACTTGTAAACATCGGAGGTCCAATAAATGTCAAAATGTTAAAAAACGGACCGTAGATGTTTACGTTGGTGAACTAAGGTATGGTATGTTCTTTTTGAAACATAAAACGTATATAGTTACAAAAACACCTATTTTAAAAGCCCCAGCGCGTGCTGTAACCACCGTGGTGCAGGGGTGTAACATTCTCTTTGAGAATGGCCAATACAGCACACAATTGAAATTTTGAATAAAAGTCAGTATCTATCTGTGATATTTGTATTTTTGCACTGTTTTTATTTAAATCTTGAATTCTTACATTGATGTTGATCATCACTTTATTTGTTTGCATTACCATAGTTTGACACCCAATAGCCGATGTATTTTTCGTGCTGGGGTGTCGTTAAACATTAATTAATTAATTAATTAATTCATTCATTCATTATTTTAAAAATGTATGTGTACACTCTTTTTGTTCGACATGTCAAAATATCTTATTAACAAAGATAAACACTTTATTTCTGGTAGGAAGATAGGATGTAGCATTGACCAACTACCAATAACCTTTCAAAATGGATGACACCCCATCACAAAACAGAGATCAGCTATTGTGTGTTAAACAAAGGTAATCAACACTGAGTTGACACATTCAAACATATATTTGATATGCATGTCTTGTAAATACTATCTACTTCATAAACGTAACAATGGCAAAGAGACCAATTCGAAAATGACAATAAATACAATAATAATATTGTAGTTTCTGTTTATACAAAATAATATTGGTGGGGATTCACAGTAGCGTGAACTTTCATTTTCAATTCAAGTGAGTCAAAAGTTTATTTTTCGGATTACCTTGTAGGCTGGTGTCTATAGAACAATTTGTATCAGTGTGTATAAAAATATTAACTTACAGAATGCTGAGATGACGTTATTTTTAAAATAGCAACAGCGATTTCCATCAATTTTGAGGCATATCACATGAAATAATATATGCTAAATTATATACACATATGGACATAACATTATGATTTACACAATATTAAAAAAGCCTCTTATGGACGTCTTCAAGCGCAATGGTGTAAAGACATACCGAGAATTATCTATGGGTCCCCAAAGGTATGATGTTACACATCGTTCTCGCAAATCACCATTCCCAGTGATATATATTTGAATGCATCACCACACCACCCTATGTGACCTAGTCACTGATTGTTAGATAAGTGCTCAACGGAAAACAACATGGCCGTCGGATTCGGGGTTATTTGGCGGGTGTGGAGGTCGTATTGACATTAAATGGACCAAAAGGCTATTTGTTATACATTTCACCCTCGCCAGTTTAAAAAATTATTGAAAATCTTATTTAAAATGTCCGACATTGCTCCTACTATTATTCATGAACATGTCACCGACACCTATGTAGGTCGTCCTATATTGAACAATTTGTCCTTCATAACTACCATTTTGTTGTACCAGTTACAGGGATTGGGATCCAATGGGGTAATTAAGAATACTATTTGAATCTAATATTTTGTCATTTATTCGGCCTTAATTCCAGTGATCATTTACAATGAACTGTGGTGGTTAAAAGGAAAAGAAAAACATCAATAGGATTTTATTTCATGTAATATTAAAATCTAATACCATTGCCATACAAATTTATAGATGAAACCTTTCTTTTATTAAACTAGGAGAGCACAAACAGTAAATTCTAAGTTTATGTTTAAATTGTCGGTAAATGTATTCGTTATATGGGTGTGTCTAGAGACAAAGACCGACGAGCGCACACGAATACGCACACACGCGTAGAAAATCCGCACGTACACACACACACACACACACACACACACACACACACACGTAAACCTACCTACCTATATACATTAATGTACTTACAAAAATATACAGTTATAGTCTTTGTTAAGGGTGCGTTCACTTTTTAATTTAGGTTTAAAAAACAACACTGCACAGATTACAAAGAAAAAAACAAACATAAATTATAGTTACCTTGAATTGTTGAAAGATATAGATATATAATCCTTTACAAGAAAGATTTATCAAGTTGATTTTTTAAGAAAACAGAAAAGAAGAAAAATGGCGCACAAAAGCGTTTCTACGCCATGTTTGTTAAAACGAAACTAGGCTGAACACGTAGGCTAGGTCGCAATTCCTAGAACTATCCATTCAATGATATGGTATGCATCACATGACGCATTTATCGGTTGCTAGTCTAGTGTTTATTTGTTCACCCATTGATCGCCTGCTGAAGATGTATGACATTATGAAAGCAGAATTGCGTATTTAACTTGCAAATTCTATACTAAGAGAGTTCTAGAATTAATTGCATAGGGAATGCGCAAGACACCGTGATTATTATTAGTATTGGTCTGCTGTAATAATTTGATTATACAGAGTACCGTGCATTGTTTAAATAAAATTGTATTTTGTGTGTGGTAGGTAGATAGAAATATCGCCTCCCATTCCTCCCATTGGATTACGTTTCGAAGGGTCATTATGTATAACACGTTGCTTAACCAGTCAGTACTAATATATATATATATATATATATATATATATATATATATATATATATATATATATATATATATATATGTGTGTACACACACACACACACACGTGTCCCGTACATTTATGGAATGCGGCGTGTGTGTGCGTGTGTGTATGTGTATGGGCGTGCGCGTGCGCGTGCGATCTGTACAGTCGAAGTCCACGTAACCGTACCAGTTAATGATATATTAAACACACAAGCGTATCTAAGACGGGACCAAATGTAAGATGCTAAAAACAGAATTTCGATTACCATTACAAAGCCGTGTCGCAACAACACTACGACAAACAAACAATACACGCAACGTGTAAGGTAGTCGGGTATGGTTTGACTCAACTCAATCATAGGCGTACGAGCTCTTATTTTCTTGTGGGGGGTTGGGGGGGGGGGGGGGGGGGGGGGGGGAGGGTGGAGGTGGAGCAGTCTGGATTTGCCAGAAATAAACGAAAATAAACGAAAATAAACGAAAATGCCCCCATATGTTACCACAAGAAAGTACAGCCAGGTTCGTTTTGCACATGTGCGTCGAGTTTCTTCGTGTAGTTTTGGTACTGGTTAACAACATTGGGCCAGTTTCTCGTGCTCGTGCTAAGTAACACCAGGTTATCGTATAACCTTAGGTTAACCCGGGGCTACGTAACACGCCGAAAACCTTAGCCTGTATCCGTGGACTGGCGGCTTTTTTCATGCTTGGGTTATAGACGTGTTACGAAAACCACGGGTTTTGCATTTGAAAGTGGGGGTGACTGTCAGTGCAATTGCCCGAGGTGGTGGTGAACATTTTAGTCCGCTAAAGGGCCGAAATTGTTAAGAATTTCGGGGACATGTCCCCCACCGATACCCCACCCCCACATAATTATTTGTAATGTTCAGGTGTCCAAATGCGACATTTCCAACCTGCCTAATACAAGAACCATGGAAAGGGGTGGTCCCCGCTACTCCTCTATGTAGTGGGCCCTGGTTTTCTTCGCTTGGAAGGTATATACACCATCGTATCCACTACATGCATGCTACATCTTCACAATGGCTGAAACTAGAGGTAATAAAAAAAAACAAAAGAAAAAACCCGTCAATGAAGATGACAAACATCTATTGATAGATCTGATTAATGTAAATATTAAAATAATTAAAAGTAAAAAAGTGATATGAAAACACATTTAGTGAAACAAAATGTATGGCATGAAATACTTAAAAAAGTCAATAGTCAGTCTTCCGTAAAACGAGACCTGGGACAACTGAAAGAACTTTGGAAACGTTTGAAGTGCAAAGCCAAAAAAGATGTATCCCAGCTGAAGAAACATCAGAAAGGGACTGGCGGTGGATCACCTATGGCTGACATTGACGACATGAGCTATACAATTCAAGGCATGATTCCTGGTGAATTTGTGGAAATGGTTAATCCATTTGATGATGACAGCGCCCTGCATACAGAGGTGTCTGCAAATTTACTGTATGTTAAAAAATTATAATAAGTATTAAGTAATATCGTATCGTATTATTTCAGATGTCCACTTACGAGATCGATTAAATGTAAAGCCGTTGGTCGCGTTAGCCGATACCGTTTTAGAAATTCAACATCATCATACATGTCTAATGGTTCCAAACGTTCCCTGAAAATACGTTCACGCCGCATGGCCCGCCGATATTGGCGTAAAACACGATTACCGTGCCAAAATGGTTCCATCTCAAGCAGAAAACCCAGAGAAAATCCAGCTCGATAGCAGGTTTATCGCGCAGTGCAAATGTAACCTGATGTTACTGAAACCCGGGCACGTGAAACGTGCAATCTAAATAACCCATGGGTTAACCTGAGGTTAACCTGGGGTTTCCATAACCCTCTGATAAACCCAGCACGAGAAACTGGCCCATTAAGTTTAATGTCATGACTGAACTCGAGAATAATTAAACTAAAGCTCTGTCGCATCAAATTCAGGAAAATGTTGTATTTTTGACACAGTAGCTTGTGTTCATTTGGTTGTCGACGATTGCCAAAGCATTACATAGAGTTTCCTCTAGCCCTCCCTACATATCAATATCAATAAGCGGAGGACTGGAGGTGACTCGAGCTAATTTCCCCCGAATATGTCTATCGTTATTGCCCGAATTTGAGGATTTGCTCCAGCACTGGGAGGAGGGGGGGGGGGGGGGCAGTTGCTCCCCCATTTCCCCTCTCATACGCTTATGAACCGTACGACTGTTAATGTTGATGCACGTTGCACACCAGTAAAAGAGTGCTGTGGAATTAAAAAGTACAACTTAAAACACAAACACTAAACACATACAATTTAAATCATTTTGTTTTCCACTGGCAATAGTTTTATTCTTAAGTTCCATGTTCTGCATGTGAAGAACACCTATTGTGACAAATACTTTTAGAAAGTTGTGGCTGGGTGTTTTTTTTACAATGTTACACATGGCAAGAATAATAATAAAAAACCCCAAGGCAACAGGATTTCACAATTTTTGACAAACAAATCAAGACCGATGTAAACTAAGCATTTTGTTGAAAGACACACAGGCTGCAAACTATACTCGAACTATAAACCCAAAAAGCACAGTTCAGTATGCAAATGAGAGATTTGTATATCAAATTTAAGCAACAGAAAACGTTTTACGCTATTGCACGGCCTTTGTTAGCAATATAAATGAATTACATGTGTGTATGTAAAGCTTTGTTAGTTCCCTTCATTTGCATATTTAACTGATTTGAAGTTATGCTTATTTTACATCGGTCTTCATTAGTACTATATACTATCCTGTCTTTAAAATATACATATAAAAGATCCCTTGCTGTTAATAAAATAGCCCATGGTACATTATCTGTGTTGTTCTTATCCATATGCTCGATGCCATATGATAAAAAATAAAAATGTATTTAGTGCTTCATTAAATAAATAATTTCTTCCTTCATATATATCTATTCTAATATTTGGATTGCAAAACTTTCATAAGAATCCATGCAAGAAGACATACATCGCGGGGTCCAGCAAATGCACCACCAAATCCTTGCCTCAAAGACTAACCATTATCCTGACCACTATCAAAGATGGCCTTTCTAGGTTTGCCAAAAAAAAGTCTTGGAGACAAATAGTATTAATAATATGTGGATCCTCAAGATCACAGTTTACTGATACATGTGTTAACATTAACACAAAACTATCTTCCACGGATCTGGACAGCTCGTAAACTGAATAAATGCATGAATTGTTAACGATACCCCAACACGAAATATACATCGCTTATTGGATGCCAAACTAAAGTTAATGCATAAATGAATTCATAATTAGCATCAATATAAAAATTCAACAATTAAATTAAACACAGTGTAAAGAATTGTGCAAAAAACACAAATATCACAGATAGGTAAAATTAAAATTTAGAATAAAACTGAGTATCGCGAAGAAATATCAACAAAAGTTGAGGATGAAATCAAAATGATTTCATCACATTTCTTCTACCAAATATATATTTTCTAGTTTCCTTCAGCTGATTGCACTGAACCAGAATCTGGCGCACCGTCAGAGTACACTAAGGTGGAGGATTCTTCTTCAAGATAAATGAATGTATGACCCATGCGAGCACGACGCAAGACTATTTCATCCTTCCTGCACCGCCTATAGGCGAACTGCCACTCTCTCAAGTCTGGCTTGACAGAATAAAACTTGTTTGCGACCTCACCGTTCCAATCATCTTGCCAAGTTGAAAAGATAAATTATTTAAAGGGACATTCATGAGTTTGCTGCATTGTAAGATGTTTCCCACTAATAAAATATTTCTACGATTACACTTACACATTAAATATATTTTCTTGTTTAGAATATCAGTGTCTGTATATTCAATGTGTTTATGGTCGTCTTAATATTTGTAAGAAGCCCAAACTGGATTTCGTCTTCAAATAGAAATTATATTTTAGGAAATAAAACGAAATTTAACTCAGTACAAATACCAGAACGATCAGAAACATGTTTAATATACAACCACTAATATTTTATGCAGGAAAATATATTTTATATTTAATTACAATCGTTAAAAAGTCTCTGTTAGTCGATAACATCTGAAACATTGCATCAAACTCAGGAATGTCCCTTTAATGTTTTGTTTAAAATCACCAACTCAGGCATGAAGCAAATCTAAAGCCGACTTGGCAGCTGAATCTGCTTCTTCATTACACCATTACACCATGTCATTCTGGCACGGGATTTGTTCCATCAGGGTTATGATGTCCAGGACCACCTAATGGCATTCAAAATATTTTATGGTAGACATTTGGACGCGTCACTAACCAAAATGATGGCTGTTGCTATTCCATATTTTAAACCTGTGCATAGTTTTTCATCTCTTTGGTGAACTCTTACACATTTGTTTTGATCGTTTCAGATTAAGAGACGAAGCTGTGGTGGTAGTACTCATGCTTAACTTTCCTGAACACCTAATGCCATCACTGTTTTACAGTGATTCATGGGTGCCTGTCATCACAGCGATATTCATTACAGTGAGCTCTGTCCTGAGCTTGTTTTCATTTAGTAAACTAGTCTGAGTGGCAGTCCTCTTGTGAGCAATCCAGTAGATGATCTTCTCGGGAGTGGTTGTCCTTCTATTCTCGAGGCACTAAATAGAAATTCATAGAATCAACTACTATTTTGTTAAATATCCAAGCGACTTTGCATTGTGCAGAGCTACTGTCTTGATTGTGGATAACGGTCTTGTCATTTTGATTTTGTGTTGCAATGTTCGCAATTTATGAAAAGAAGCAAAATCATGGATATTATGTAAAATAAGAACTGAAATCAACTTAGTATATTATTATGTTTGGTATTACCATTAACAAAAAGAGCTTTGTAAGTTGTTTAATTATTAATACCAAATGTAATATTTATTGTATTGTCTGTCGACACCCCAATCACGACAAATACATCGGCTATTGTGTGATGAAAATATATAACACAGTTGTTAGATATCACTAGTGTTACAATTATAGAAATATATATATTTAAATTGTAGCTATGAAACATTCAGTTTAACAAGAGACTCCTTGGCTTCATCTTTTTATTGGAATTAAATTTAGTAATACCACTTTCATCAGAAATGAGAAGAGCTAGTTGGGAAAGACATTTGTTTCAAAAACAACTTGTCAACTATTTCATACCCTATCTCCTTTCCCCTATTATTTCCCTTTTTTTATTTATAACACCTCAAGTTTCTTCGTAACGAGCACACAATACCCTTTCCATCTTCTTTTTCTTTTCATTTCCAAACTTATTTCCACTTTAAACTGGTTATTATGGCTATTATTTGATATAATTTATCAATTATAACAAGTTTAAAAAGAGTTTATTTTATAAAGCATTGCTTTTTAAAAATATTACATTACTATCTTACATTATGCACATGTGTATAGTTTGTAAGATCATGACTTTGGATTATGCCAGTTTGTTCTGGGGATGGTAGATATGTGTTTTAAAGAGTGTCCCTTGTTCTCTTTACTTTATTTTGTTGGAATCAGACTTTGACTATTAGATTATGCAATGTTTAAAGCGAGAACAGCTCCCATAATCAAGGTTGATTCTTGCATGTAGAACTGAATACCATATTATGTAGTGTGTTGCCTGCATACTGAAGTCTAATGAGAGTAGCTTCCCTTTTCATGTAAAGAGTGGTCATATTTCAAACTCCAGGTGCCGGACTTATTTTTGGAAGATAGAATGACGTTACAAGGGTTCGAGGCGTCTTCTAAGGTAGAACATTTAACTTTTTTTCCGGTTTAATTTCTATATAGGCTAATGTTTGTATGCTCGGCTATGTAAAAATAATGGTGGTGAGATGCGAGAGGTCCAATTATCTCTGTCTGTCTCTCTCTCTCTCTGTCTCTGTCTCTCTTCTCTCTCTCTCTCTCTCTCTCTCTCTCTCTCTCTCTCTCTCTCTCTCTCTCTCTCTCTCTCTCTCTCTCTCTCTCTCTCTCTCTCTGTGTGTTTGTGTGTGTGTGTGTGTGTGTGTGTGTGTCTGTCTTTGTGTTTAGTAAGTCTGTTATGTGACTCAAGATCGCTTTTTAAACGCCAATCATAATACAGTTCCCACTAGCTGACTGATAAAATTCTACATCCGTTCTCGCAGTCGTTTCAGCTTGTATCAATAACCGCTGTGATGTTGAAATTGCAGTCCCCTACTTTTCGCCACCAACCAGACTATGCGGCATATATAAACCAGTGTAACATAGGTTGGTGGCCAAATAGGTGTGGGAGAAAAGAAAGAAAGAATGAAGTGTCTTATTTCACGACGCACCCAACACATTGTAATCGTAATGTAGTTGTAATGGCATCGGACATATAAGTAAGGACCACAAAGATAATTAGAGAGGAAACCCGCTGCCGCCACTCCATGAGCTACATTTTCTTACACCATACCATACAATCAGACCATACAATGTGCACGTGACAGCCAGCATTATCTTAAATATATATTATTTTAGATAAGAAAACAACAACCCCCTCCCCAAACAAACATACTTGGCAACCGTACCGGTTTGAGTTACCTGACGTGATCTTGCTTGGTCGGTAAAGTTAAAGTTTGTTTTGTTTAACGACACCACTAGGGCACATTGATTTATTAATCATCAGCTTTTCAATGTATTTGGTAATTTGACATATTGTCTTGGAGAGGAAACCCGATATATTTTTTCATTAGTAGCAAGGGATCTTTTATATGGACTGTCCCACAGACAGGATAGAATATACCACGGCCTTTGATATACCAGTCGTGGTGCACTGACTGGAACGAGAAATAGCCCAATGTGTCAACGACCGGGAACGAGTCTAGACTTATCGCTTTACAAATTACCACTAGGTTACGTCCCACTCCTATCTAAGATTAGGTCATAGACCACAATTATTTACTGTGTTTTTATGTAGCTATACTACTTTTTTAATATCTGTAGGCCTGTGGATTTTTCTTATGCTCTTTTGTGGATTTTGTTTAATGCACCATTGCTACCCTGATGGAACTTACACTGAAAAGGACAACCCCTCTTTCTTCCAGGATATCAGTTTAAATAAATACACCTACTAAACCTGGCCGGAGTACAATACACATACTTGCATAGGCCGGAATTACCATAAACAAGTCTTCAATATGCGGAACAAGAAATAGCCCAATGATTTCACCAACGGAAATCGATCCCAAACCGACCGCACATCAGGCGAGCGCTGCCTCTTTCTCGGTCGGTAGGGACGCTCGCTCGAGGTGCTTTGGTTGCTGGATCGAGTCCCCTCTTTCCCATTCCAGCCACAGACGTTCAGATCCTGGTTGGAGGTCTAGATGTTTGATTAGTAGCAGTCGATGGAACACTCACGCGCGCTACGCTATATTATCTGATAATATATTCCGTTTTCGTTATAAGAGTTATCTCTGACTGGGAGAGCGATTATAACCGTCCAGATGGCCGCCTAGCTCTCGAATGGCAGAGTACTCGGGCTAACATACATACATACATACATACATGAACGAGAGAGCGAGAGAGCGAGAGATCGAGAGAGAGAGAGAGGTGGGTGGGGAGAAAGAGGGACTTTGCCAGACACAGCACACACCATGGTCTGATATACCAGTTATTGGACAATGGCTAAAACGAAATGTGATCATACGACCGTTCGACGCTGATGAGCATCTCACTGATATAGCAACTAGTCGTGGTTTGCGTTCAAAATCAGCCATCGAAAATATTTATGACCTTGCCCCCTCCCCCCCCCTCCCTATGTCGTTATCAAGCCCGGAATTAAAAAGTAAAAAGTAAAGTTTGTTTTATTTAACGACGCCACTAGAGCACATTGATTTTTTATCTTATCATCGGCTATTGGATGTCAAACATATGGTCATTCTGACACTGTTTTTTAGAGGAAACCCGCTGTCGCCACATAGGCTACTCTTTTACGACAGGCAGCAAGGGATCTTTTATTTATGCTTCCCACAGGCAGGACAGCACAAACCATTGACTTTGTTGAACCAGTTATGGATCACTGGTCGGTGCAAGTGGTTTACACCTACCCATTGAGCCTTGCGGAGCACTCACTCAGGGTTTGGAGTCGGTATCTGGATTAAAAATCCCATGCCTCGACTGGGATTCGAACCCAGTACCTACCAGCCTGTAGACCGATGACCTAACCACGACGCCACCGAGGCCGGTCCCGGAATTAAAAACCACATGTTAAAGTATAAGTGTAGAAATTAATCGAGTAGAAAACCAGTGCTGAAATTAGCAGGATAACTGCACAGTACCATCTCTCTGCAGCGTCCATAACGCATATTCCAACATATTCTGACTGACCAGCATACAGGCTCAAGCATCACAATATAATTAATAAGAAACAAAGACAAATATATAAACTATTTATATATTTCACAAAGAAACATTTAGCAAAATTACACTATGTATTTAATTTTCAAAAATAGGTCTAAGCGTATATACATGTAGTAATAATATTTGGACATTATGCATTCTTAAAACGACGAATTGCATTGTATGTTGAAATTTAAGTTTTACAATTGCATTCTTTGGAAGGAAGTGTTAACTCTACCACACCTGAGTCAATAAGCAATATTAATCAATCAATCAATCAGTTTATTATGCCGTACATGAAATCAGCCATTGGTTGAAAGATACAAAATATAGTGCGTGTTATTCATACAATAGTGTTACAAATATACATCTAAAGAAAATATAGTATAAACTACATAAAACATTAGAAAATACCAAACAAGTAGATGGATATAAGAATTAATAATAATGATAGTAGTAGTAGTAATAATGATAATAATCATGGTAGTCGTAGTAGTAATAGTAGTAGTAGTAGTAATGGTGGTGGTGGTAGTAGCAGAACTAAGACAGTAACGTTTTACATCTTTGAACTGCAACATAAATACATTTTAATAGATCTAATATAATTTTGTTTGATGTTAATTTTAATAAATTTACAAAATTGTTATAGAATGGCCAAGCACAATAATATTTTTGCAAGAATCGTGATCTAGTATCACGATAGCAAGGACAAACAAGTAAAAAGTGATATTCATCTTCAATGTTTCTTTAAAGGGACATTCCTGAGTTTGCTGCATTGTAAGATGTTTCCGACTAATAAAATATTTCTACGATTAAACTTACATATTAAATATATTTTCTTGTTTAGAATATCAGTGTCTGTATATTCAATGTGTTTCTGGTCGTTTTAATATTTGTAAGGAGCCCAAACTAGATTCTGTTTTCAAATAATTTCGTACGTACGAAAAATATAATTATTTGGAAATAAAATGAAATTTAACCTAGTACAAATATTAGAACGATCAGAAACACGTTTAATATAGAGCCACCAATATTTTATGCAGAAAAATATATTTGATATGTAATTACAATCGTTAAAAAGGCTCTGTTAGTCGATAACACCTTAAAAGTTGCAGCAAACTCAGGAATGTCCCTTTAATTACAAAGAGTGCATAGTCATTGTTCAGTTGTTATTAAGTCTATCCTTTTCAATATTGATATCTAACACACCACACCTTAAATAAAACAAAGCAATTCTATATTTTGTACAAAATATACTATCTAAATATGCTATGTAACAGAAATCAGTTTGAACTGGTAATAGTTTCTTAAGCGTAAAAGCGTTGAAATGTTATTAAACACATTTTGCATAATCAGATATCTAAGTGTCTGTTTAATGTTTTGTCTAAATGACCATTAAATTAATACACTTGTCCATGCGTACACGTACCCACGTACATAAATATACCCGATTTCCTAAGATTAACTTACATCAGTGATTCTCGCCCACAGTACAGCAGCCAAACTTGCAAGTGACAATGTGATGTAGGATAAATGGCTTTAAGAAATTAAAACGTGAAGCGTTTTGACAATTCGAAAACGTTATGAATAGATTCTGCTATACGTAAATTAAGGTCCAGAGGGTAATTATTATTACCATATAGCACTGTATGGAGATCAAAACCACCATTATAAAAATACATTGTTGTACGAATGTTATCGTATAGAGGACAGACAAATAGGAAATGTAATGTATCTTCATATGGGTGACCACAACTACAAATGGAATTATCATAAATATGTCTTGTATATCTATGAGCGTTGAGGTCACTGCATTCTAAACGAAGTCTACAATGAATTATTTGATTTAAGCGTGATCCGAATTCTAAAAATGTCTTATTTAACCCATTTATCTGCGGGGATATACAATTTTAAAATTTTCTAAAAGATTCTATTTGTGTTATATTTTCATCAATACTATTCCACTCACGAACTGCTGAGGGTAAAAATGATTTTCTGTATAATTATGTTCTTCCGTGAATATATTGCAATTGTCAGCATTACGGAGTGATTGATTTCCAGAAACTGTTTGTGGTACCAGCGATGATAAATACTGTGGAGTTATGCCCTTAACCATTTTATAAAAGGTACATATTTTATGAAATACACGACGTTGGTTTAAAGGACTGAATCCAGTTTCGCTATAAATTTTCTCATGGCTTGTTCCCCTAACATCACCACATATGGTACGGAAGGCGTCCAACTGAAGTGTTTCTAACATATTTGCTTGGGCTTCTGTACAATTATCCCAAATATAATCACAATAGTCAAATACTGGCAAAATAAAAGATTTATATAATGTTTCTAGTGTTTTCCTTTTTAGACGATACTTTAAACTACGGAGACAATTTATCATTGGGCTAACTTTATAAACAAGCTGTTCTATGTGGCAATGCCACTGGCCGTCCTTTTGGAATGTAAGACCAAGATGTTTATGATTGTTTACATCAGTTATTTTTGAATCTACTGAGATGTAACTGAACCTAGTTAAAAATTTATATAGAATGTAATTTATATATTTAAAACAACAACATCGAAGAGCCAGTTACAAAGCTAATACAAAACATCCCAAACATTTATAAAGGATCTGTTATTAAATACAAATTAATTGTCATAAACTAACTGAACTATTTAACAGATTAGTGCAACTTTACAGCAGCGTATATTTGCATTTTTCAAAGCTGTCATATCACTAAGAATAAAAAAAAAAATCAATATGTGCAATCTGTAAAAATATATCATTATACATGTGTATATATATACATTGTATATATATTAATTGTATAATATTTTAGAGACGTCAGCGAACTACTGCAACAGTATATACAACGAACCTGCTCCCACATAATAATTCATACACATACACACACACACACACACACACACACACACACACACACACACACAATGCATAATTATATATTTAAGATAACAAAATCGAAGGGCATGTTATAAAGCCAATAAACATACACTAAACATTTATAAATCATCTGTTACTAAATACAACTGAATTGTTTTACTAAACACACAAATATGTACATTTGAACGGACATATACTAAATAATTAAATTAATGTCCTACAGTTTACTCCAACGTTCCACCTAACCCAACTCATAATTTGGTAATTTTGACATATAGTCTTGGAGAATAAACTCTCTACATGTTTCCATTAGTAAACTAAGCAAGGGATCTTTTACATGCACCATCCCACAGAAAGGATCGCCAATACCACAGTTTTTAATATATATATACACCAGTCGTGGTGCACTGGCTGGGACGAGAATCGATCCAAGACCGACCGCGCATTAGGCGAACGTTTCACCACTGGGTTACGTCCCGCCCATATTTTGCTAAGGAGTCATTAATGACGACGTTGAAATGAATGCCACGTGTATAACTTACAAATCACGAGTTGATATTAAGAAGGTATATCCCGTGGTGAACAATTATAGCATTAGGCTGCATTTGTGTTCACAGGTTTTACCTAGTTTTCATGACTGTGATCTTCACTTTTTGTGGTGATATACTAACTTAGTCAAATTGCTGAACATGTGGTCTTTAGCGAATAGTATATTGCTAATACGCTAAGATTCAGACTGGAAAACGTTAAGAAAACAGATTTCCTGAACATCATTAATAAGAACAAAAATGTTCACATAAAATAAGGATATCATCCAAAAATGTAGACGTCATCAGACAGAGAACATTATTAAGTTGTTTATATGTTTGTGTTATAACATGTATTGATATCAGTATACATTACAAGTATACCATGTTAGACTTCAGTATCCAGAACAATCCAACAACATTCATTAATGTAAAACAATATCCACCAATTAATGAATATCCATCATCAACATCAATAGTATCTGCATTATGTATAAGTGTGAAATTAACTGTGATGTATATAATAATATAATAATGTATATAAAAGGTAACAACTTATCAATATACATACATATATATATATATATATATATATATATATATATATATATATATATATATATATATATATATATATATATATATATATATGAAATGTAAATGCCATCACTCAAATTCGAGATCAAAAATCATTATTATGCAAACAAATACATATAAATCAACCACCGCTCAGGGGATTCGAACCACGGATCTTGTGTATGAGAATCCAGTACTCTGCCAACTGAGCTAATAGCGAAATTATCGATAGTTAATGCCAGCAGCAACAGAATATAATTTTATCAAATTTACTACCTACTGCAGCACAGTGAACATCAACAGCTGGCTCTGCAGGCATGCACCTTAGCAAGTATACTATTTTCTTGACGATTTATGTTTCGGTACACATGTGCATACCACAGCTTATCATGACTATCTAAACAACAACGAAAAAACCCCTGTAATACACTAGGAAAAATCGAAGTTTGTAAGGATTGTAATGCTTCTTGTCAATAACTAAATTCGAACCACATTATAATGACATTACAACTTTTGGTTTCGGTTCAAATAAGTATGATTTTATATGGAATTTTATCTCCTTTCGTTTCCAATATATTTGCAGTTAAAACAAGTTTAAACAAAGTTATGTCCCTTGTCTGAACTCATATACAAATCAGTTTCCATTAATATAACAAAAACATGTTCTGATAAATTAATATAATCTTTTTAAAATGGTGTAATAAAATGTTGAATTATTAATATATAGTATACGGTTTTAATTGAATATGCATTAAAAGTAGTAAAACTAAATTACAAATATGTTTGATGCCATAATACATTATTAAAATATTGTATAAAAGTAGAAATTAAAACAAAACAAAATCAGTCATGGGGTGCATAATTATTTTAATAATATTTGTTCAATTTAATTTATACCTGTAGTATATCGATGACAAGCCACACATTTCTTTTTTTTATTAATCACTAAATTTTCAAGGGAGGAAGGAAAAAATGTTTTATTTAATGACGCACTCCACACTTTTGATCTAAGGTTATATGGCGTCGAGCATATGATTGAGGACTACAGAGATAATAAGAGACGAAATCCGTTGCCGCCATGCAAATGACTACTCTTTCGATTAGCAGCAAGGGATATTTTATATGCAGAATCCCACAGACAGCTCTCTCTCTCTCTCTCTCTCTCTCTCTCTCTCTCTCTCTCTCTCTCTCTCTCTCTCTCTCTCTCTCTCTCTCTCTCTCTCTCTGACTATTATACAAAAAAACAACAATGATCAAGATGTTTCACATTAGCACTTTCACATGTATGTATGTATGTATGTATGTATGTATGTATGTATGTATGTATGTATGTGTGTATGTATGTATGTGTGTATGTATGTATGTATGTATGCATGTGTGTATGCATGTATGTGTATGTATGCATGTATGTATGTATGTATGTATGTATGTGTGTATGTATGTATGTATGTATGCATGTATGTATGTATGTATGTATGTATGTATGTATGTATGTATGTATGTATGTATGTATGTATGTATGTATGTATGTGTGTATGTATGTGTGTCTGTGTGTGTGTATGTCTGTATGTGTGTATGTATGTGTGTACGTATGTGTATGTATGCATGTATGTATGAAGCCCTATCCACATCTAATTCACTATATCAGTCCCAAATCCAAACAGTTTATTTTGCTCCATCATTTAGCGACCATACGTGACTCTGAAGTGGATCGTTTTTCTTTGCTGGGTTTCTTGATAGCATCTTCTTGGCTTGGTTTTGGAAAATACTTTACTAGTAGATCTTTTCTCTGTATTTTTCCAAGTATCGAGCCCAATATATTTTCTGAAACAAACAAAAAATATCTTATATAAGTATTATATTTCAGAAATAAGGTTTTTTCGAAGACAAAGAAAGAAGAAAATGCACTATTTAGGATTTTAATTTTAAAATTGGAGTAATTTAGTACAACCCGAAAACTGTACTCATTACATTCTGACCGGCCTCGGTGGCGTCGTGGTAGGCCATCGGTCTACAGGCCTGGTAGGTACTGGGTTCGGATCCCAGTCGAGGCATGGGATTTTTAATCCAGATACCGACTCCAAATCCTGAGTGAGTGCTCCGCAAGGCTCAGTGGGTAGGTGTAAACCACTTGCACCGACCAGTGATCCATAACTGGTTCAACAAAGGCCATGGTTTGTGCTATTCTGCCTGTGGGAAGCGCAAATAAAAGATCCCTTGCTGCTAATCGGAAGAGTAGCCCATGTAGTGGCGACAGTGGGTTTCTTCTCAAAATCTGTGTGGTCCTTAACCATATGTCTGACGCCATATAACCGTAAATAAAATGTGTTGAGTGCGTCGTTAAATAAAACATTTCTTTCTTTCTTTCATTACATTCTTGGGAGTTTTTACACATTCACATCGTAGTTCTAAATATACATTATTCCTCACTATTAATTTCTTACTACTAAAAAGGAGAAATAAACATGGCATGCAATCTATTGAGAACACTCATATTGTTATAGTTTGTGCTGTTTATATTTTGAAAGCGCAAATACAAGCACTAAAGTGATATCAAGGACATAGCTGGTTAATTAAAATTAGAACATACACACGCACGCACTCCAAAATCATGCAGTACAAAATCTGAACAACAAAACCGTTATCCGCAATCAAGACCTTATCTGCAAAATGCAGAGTCAAAAGGGCATCTGGAAATATAGTGGTTGAATCTCTATCTACTGCCTCGTGTATAGGAAGGCTTTACTGGACAATACATCCTTCTTGCCAATCCCAAACCAGTTTACTCAAAACTACCACATGACAGAGCTCATTGGAATACATATAGCTGTAATGACTTGCACTCATCAGTCAAAACAGAGATGATATCAGGTCTAAGCGAAAGGTGAACATATTTTACCCCACCGATGGCACCCATCATGGGTACTGCCACCACAGTTGTCAAGTCTTTCCCTTCATTTAAAACGATAAAATATAAATATGCAAGAGTTCCACCAAAGAGAGTTCAACGTATGGAATAGCATCAGTCGTCATTTTGGTCAGTGATGGATCGTATTTAGTCGATATAGCCTTCAATTATCTATCATAAAACAAATACTTAGTTAATTAAAATCGGAACACACCACACTCACGCATTCCAAAAGAAAGTAATACCTAATGGTTGATTTTCCTTTCCAGCTTGTAACTCTCGCATGAGTGCAATTTCCAAAAGTCGAAAACTCTGGCTATCCAGAATTTGTTTTTCTGTCTCATTCAGTTTTAGAATTTTACGCAGTCTGTTGCAATCTCTTTGATTTAGATCCTCTGTCATAGCTTTTAGAATTTGCGTATGCCATGGATGTAATGAAGGCACAGCTGTCATGAAAGGATAGTTTACTGAAATAGAAAAAAGCACACAAATGAATGAGACGGTTTTCCATAACAAAACATATAATATAATAGCTATTTTACTGATAATATAGGTCCATTTTAATATTGAAAGTTCTAGTATTAACAACATAATTGTTAATTAAATAAATACATGTATATATGCATACATATATTTTGGCAATATGTAAGAACTATAAATATTTTATGTTAGTAAGAATCCTTGTGGTTTATGCAAATCACTTCTGTTTATATATATTTTTAATTTGTGAGATAAAGCAAATACCCACATTACTGTCCATTTCAACAGGTACATTTGAAATGTTAATGTTCATTACTATTCAAATATTTAATATTATTATATACATAGCAATCATATATATAGATCTACAGAAACCATAAATGTTATATCCAGTGAAAAGTCATATATTCACTGTATTTTAGTTAAGTGAAAATATAGAAATCGAATTTACTTTTTTGTAAAATAGTAGTATGATTAAATTATCTCCCTTAGTGTCGTTTCTTCGTATTTAAGTTTGATGATTACCAATGCATCTGATCGTATTCGGGTGGATGGTTGAGGGGCGTAGCTCAGTGGTAAATTGCCCGCCTGATGAGCGGTCGGTCTGGGATCGATCCCCGTTAGTGGGCCCATTGGGTTATTTCTCGCTTCAGTCAGTGCACCACGACTGATATATCAAAGGCTGTGGCATGTGCTATCCTGTCTATGGGATTGTGCATATAAAAGATTACTTGCTACTAATGAAAACATGTAGCAGGTTTCCTCTCTAAGACTAATATGTTAAAATTATTAAATGTCTGACATTCAGTAGCCGATGTTTAATCAATGTGCTCTAGTGGTGTCGTTAAACTAAAGAAACTCGATTTGTTTTGTTTTTGTGATTGTTGTTTGCAGGATCGTTTTGTCAGGTACGTTTGCACAGCAGTATTATAAATAAATGTTAATTTAATAATTAAATAGAAATAATTTTTATTCAAATTTCTTTTTAAAATGTCTATAGTGAAGTAAATTTTCTGGAAAAAATCCATCGGAAGAAATATATCATGGCGTTGCATGTTTTCGACAGAATATTAACAAAAAGCGAAATATATTGTCAAAAATTAGGAAAGATGTATATAATAAATAGACTATTTCATGGTGGAGTTTTTAATACAATTTTTTTTATGTCAACTCGTGATGTGTGAAAACAATATTTTAACTCATTGCTTCCCAATGCGTGAAAATATAGTTTTCACACATCACAAGTTGACATAAAAATCGTATTCGAAAAACCTCATGAAATAACCTCCCTATATATAATTTGTAATATCTAATTTAAGATTTCAAATGTAGACTTAACCGTAGAGAAGTGTATGTTTTTGATACTGTCTAATATACTGGATGCAGATAACTGATGTGTTGGATAACTGATGTGTTGTGACATGTTTTACTTTACTTGACTTTACAGGGTTGTACTTAATGGGAGATGTAAGGATAAGTGTCCGCCATGAAATAGGGGGAAAATGACTTTTCATTTCAATCTAAACTATAAAACTATAGTCGAATGGGCGTTTGATAAAATAGTAGTTGATTCCATTGATCTAGTGTCTCGTCTATAGCAGGACAACCAGTCCCGAGGAGACCATTAACTGAAAAATTCACTGAAAAAAGTAAAGTTAAATGTTTTAACCGATTTACTTTTGATTTAACCAGAAATTTAATTCAGAAATTCATATTCATATGCATGGTGAAACAAATCGGTGAATCGAATAGTAGAGCACGGTTTTTTTTTCTTTTTTTTTTTTCTTTTTTTCCAAATTTTTATTACCCCAGAAACCATTTGGTAATGTCAGGGTTGGGGGCCCTGAAGTCATTACTTACAGTATGAGTCTATAATACAACTACTTATAGGCCTATATGTCAGGGATCTATCCAGACATTCTCTGGTACCCAAAAAGGTCCCCCTCCCAGAAGAAACAGGCATTAAAAATTCTCAATGTGCCTTCATTGTTTATTTTGTTTTCCCAATTTTATCTGCTATGGGCCCCTGGTGAAAAATCCTGGACAAATCCCTGCATGTACATATATAAATATGCATGTATAGAGGTTATTCTCAACAAGGGAAGCAAAATGATGTGACGTGAATAACCTCTATTAAAAATAACCAATATACAATACCTTTACATTACAGGTTTCATATAGGCAGATAAAAAAAAAAGATAAAAAAAAGAGCGAATGTTCAAGTCAAGAAAGAGAGAGAGAGAGAGAGAGAGAGAGAGAGAGAGAGAGAGAGAGAGAGAGAGAGAGAGAGAGAGAGAGAGAGAGAAAAAAAAAATAATAATAAAAGAGTAAAGACATTTTTTATACAATATATATTTTTCAATTTGCAGTTTATCTTTTATTATATTTTGAAGTGCCTCAACATTTAGTCCGGACTTCTGAATTTTCATTCTATAAATGTAATATTTTACATTAATAATTAGCCAATTAATAAATCTGTATTTTTGATTTATAAGTCCAAACAAAACTATATTTTTGTCCAATGAGATGTGTTCATCTTTGGCTTGTAACCAATATTCAACAGCTTTCCAGACTTCAGCAACTTTTGTACAATTATAAAACAAATGTTCCAATGTTTCTGGTTGGAGATAACAAAAATGACAAATATCAGAATCTATATATTTTATTTTATGCCAAAAAGTATTTTTTGCTATTGTTCTGTGTAAGATTTTATACTGGAACCACATTAAAGATGGGTCTTTTAAAACTGAAAACGGTAAACTGTAATAATATCCCCATATTTGTGGAGAAAAAGTACAACCCAGTTTACAATATTTTATTTGTGATGTAGGTATTACTTTATTCCTGTTCAATAATTGGTATATTGTTTTACATCCCTTTGTATCTTTTAGAAAAATTCTTAGATTGAAAGGGAAAATTGGATTGTTCAAAGGTACAAATATTTGGTTATCAGTTTTAATATTGCCAATAAATGTTCTGATTGCTCTTATTAAAGTGGCATATTCTAAAAAAAAATATTTTATATTGTATCTTGCTTTACAAACTTCATAATCCATAAACTGTCCTTGCTCATTCAATAAATCTTGTATAAAAATTATACCTTTTTCAATATAGTGTTTATACAATATAGGTTTATCATCTTTAATGATATGACTATTATACCAAATATTTGTACTCATTATTTCATCATTATTTTCCCAAGTCTGTTTTTGTTGTATCTTTAACCAACTTTGTAATACATTTTTCCAAAACAGATTTTTAATTAGTTTTTGTTTTTTCTGAAGGAAATAATCACCGTAATTTAACAAAATTTCTGCCTTTAGTCCTGTTTATGCCTGGAATAGAGTTTTCCATTTTGAATTTGTGGTAAAAAGTATTCTTATCCAAGAGGCTTTTAATGCAATCATAAAATTTGAAATATGTAACATTTTAATGCCTCCATTTTTATAGTCTTGTACTAATACTTCTCGTTTAATTCTTTCTGGTTTGTTCTGCCAAATAAAAGTATACAACATTGTATGTATTTGTTTTGCTATTACTTCAGGTGGATTTGGTAAGGAAATAAGTAAATGAATTATTTGTGATACTATTAAAGTTTTAACAACAACAATTCGACCCAAAACAGTCAACTTCCTTGATGACCATTGTTTTATTAATTTTTTCATTTGAAGTACTTTTTGTTCGAAATTACTTATACTAATTTGTTCAGTATTAACAGAAAATTGTTCACCTAATAGATTAAAATTTTCCTCACCCCAAGTTAGTTTCCATTTTGAATGATGAAATACCTCTTTGGAAAACTTTCTACTACCAATCCAAATAATTTTAGTTTTTGAATAATTAATTTTCAGACCAGAAACATTAGCATAGTAGAGCACGGTTACCAAGGGGATTCCTATTTCTTATCTATATATCTTATCCCCAAATATGAAATATATGTTGTCAATGAGGAAATGCAGCATTTCAGTCTCACTATACTTTAGTTTGCATTCACTCTCTGTCTTTACAAATTGTCCAAATCCGTGGAAGATAGTTATATATTTATAGCTTCGTTCACTATGCCATTTTAGTCTAGCGGGAAAAGACTCTTCACTACTCTTGTCATGATTCTTTTTTTTTTACCCCAACCCCTGCCTAGTTATTTAAAACTATGTATTGCCCTGGTATGTGTGCGATTATTTCAACAGATGAAAAAATAGAAGGTCCAAACTCAGTCCATATGTTATGTATGCCGAACATCTTTTATGATAGGTTTTTATTTGTGTGTTTTGCGGTAAAGATATTTAATATAGTCTAAGCAAACCTGGTGCAATATTAGTAGCCTGTAAAACGGGTACGTTGACATTGAGCTGAACTGTCTGATTCGTCTGAAGACGAGTTTGTTCTTGTTTAATCAGAAAAGCTTGCAGTGCATTGACAGGCATCCCAGTTATCAATGTGCTGGCTGTTATGAAATAATTTTCAAATTGAAAGCGATTTGTTCTGCCTTCCAGCGTTTGAATAATCGATCTGAATTCTTTCAATGTGTCCACAAACTTCTGCTTCTCTTGCATGGCAGATAGGGTGGAATTAACATCGAGGATTTCTGACAATAGCATCAAATCCATTCTGGTTTCCTTGGCTCTGGCCAGCAAGGATGTGTGAAGGGTCAAACAGCTTTGTATTTCCAACCTAGACGCAGTCGTCACACGATGTCCATTCTTGACCACTTCGCCCGTTATATTTAAATGATCTACTACATCGAGCGCCTTGTGGAACATTCGTCTGTACATCTCCACCTCTTGCACCAATGTCTCCTGGTTTCGTTTGACGACTGCGTTACTGACTTCGCGATCACTCTCAATCTCTTGCAGATCAAGCAGTTGTTCGGCCTGGTCGTTTAGTTCTTCCTTTAATTTCTGTTCTTTGTGTAGCAACTCTTTTAGATGCTCTTCCATTGATGTTTGTGTTGATGTCTTCTGGTCTTCTTTTGAGCAATTTTCTATGGTGAATAAATTACAAAATAAAACAGTAAACAAAAGAGTAGGTATATTAGAGGAAATTATGGTTTATATTCGTTATGCGGAATGCAATTGTTTATTTGTGGGTCTGTTTTTAATTTACGTATTATACATAACGATCAAGAACTTCATGTTCGTGGGAATCCTCTGACTAAGTCACACTGGAGCTGTGAAAGTATCTGACACTTGAAGTTACCACACCCCCTTAATAGTTCAACTTCATCTTCCCCCCAGACTCGTGTATTTTATTTGCTAGTCAGATTGACAGACAACTGCTGGTCTAACAAGTCCAGTGTGTGTTAGCTTGACGTTCCTACTGATGCTGCGACTGAATTCAAATATCCATCTGAACCCCTTGGACACAATGCTAATTACACAAATGTGTACATGTTATTGTGGACTGCATCCACCAATTCAAAATTGTATATCACGACACGAAAACAGTAATTGTGTCTTACAAAACGTTCCGTAGAAACGCTCTGTATTATATTGAACAGAAAGAAATATTTTATTTAACGACGCACTCAACACATTTTATTTACGGTTATATGGCGTCAGACATATGGTTAAGGACCACACAGATTTTGAGAGGAAACCCGCTGTCGCCATTACATGGGCTACTCTTCCGATTGGCAGCAAGGGATCTTTTATTTGCGCTTCCCACAGGCAGGATAGCACAAACCATGGCCTTTGTTGAACCAGTTATGGATCACTGGTCGGTGCAAGTGGTTTACACCTACCCAATGAGCCTTGCGGAGCACTCACTCAGGGTTTGGAGTCGGTATCTGGATTAAAAATCCCATGCCTCGACTGGGATCCGAACCCAGTACCTACCAGCCTGTAGACCGATGGCCTGCCACGACGCCACCGAGGCCGGTCTACATTGAACAGAGTCACTTCAGTTAATAACAAATCTTTTGATTTAGTTAAATCTCATATATTCTGATAATGTTATTATTAACGTCTATATAGTACAGAACCGTGCTACAAGTGTGTAAGTATTAGAGAGCTCACTGGTGACGTAAATATAATGCATGTAACAATCGGTTATTTAGGTGAACATCAAATGAATAAACTTCCGATTACGTAAAGCTTTGAAAAATTGGCTCTTACAAGACCGTATCTATCTAAGCAGAGGGGTGTGGGACAATGTAATTTTTGTGCAGCCAGAGAAAACCTTATATTACTGAGCCTTGATTATTTTTCATTGCACAAGCTATGTTAGACTGCCCACTTTTAATGTGACGCAGTTTGATCAACATTTCTGATTGCATTTTCTGAAGGCTCAATGGGTAGGTGTAAACCACTTGCACCGACCAGTGATCCATAACTGGTTCAACAAAGGCCATGGTTTGTGCTATCCTGCCTGTGGGAAGCGCAAATGAAAGATCCCTTGCTGCTAATCGGAAAGAGTAGCCCATGAAATGGCGACAGCGGGTTTCCTCTCAAAATCTGTGTAGTCCTTAACCATATGTCTGACGCCATATAACCGTAAATATAATGTGTTAAATAAAACATTTCTTTCTTTCCATAACAGTTTGCAATGCATCCTATATCACATCCCACTAGAGCGTTGTGTAATTGTTGAATGGCCCTTGGTATTCGTTTTGGTTTACATACCTCTAAGAATAAGAACGTCGTGTCTTATTTCCACAAACAATCCAAATTCTTCCATGCAATCTTGATTATGTCCAGCAAAACTAATGAATATTTCAATGCTGTTGTCGGGTACCATGAAGGTCAACAGAATACTGTTAGAAGGCTCAATGCCATCGAGATACACAAACTTGAGTGGCACACACAGAGTTGTCGACACTTGCACTCTGAGTTGTTCCAATTCTTTGACCGTCAGTCTGGTTATATCTCCACCGATATAAAACTTTAAGTACTTGTAGCCATTTTCTGTAAATAAATTCAATATATAAAACAAATCATTCGTACCTAAGTCAGTATTAAAAATGGTAAAATGTTTGGCGAAAAGAAAAACAAGTATGCTCAAGTACTTGAGTAACATAATATAATAATTTGCCAGCTCAGGTTATGTTATATATTTTTAAACAACATACCAATAAAACACACGCACACACACACACACACACACACACACACACACACACACACATATAGTTTTCTGTCCGTACTGTTATTACACATTTAAATGATGCACGATCAGTAAAACATTGGTTTAGTTTCATATTGTAAGATACAGGAAACATGATAATAATTTACAGTCATGATAATTGAAATCATATGTATATTCTTTTGTGTGAATTTCACAAAAAATACTCAAATAATTTCATATAACAGTACGGACAGTAACAGTGATAAAACTTTTTGATATATATTTGCAATTTTATGTACCAAAACATCTAGGTCACATGAAGAATGCCTAGTGGTACATGGTGTGTTGTTAAACAAAATAATTTCCTTAAATGTTTCAAACTTTAATTTCTAATTTGAACATATGCAAACACAGTAACAGGATGGACGTTCAAAATAGCAATAATAACAGTATAGGCAGTGACTGGATAATTTCAAATACTTTTTAAAATTATGTACACACGGTCAAGGTCAAATATTGAATTCCTCCTTGGTACATATTGTGTGTTCTTAGACAAACTAATTTCTTTGAATATTTAAAACAAATTCTAATTTGGGAATATCCAAACAATAACGGTGTGGACATTCAAAACTTGAATGGGAAGAAATCCTCTCACGTGTTCAAAGATTTGTGTCGTGTGGACCAAGATACTGATTTAATGCTACATTCTAATCATCTTCATAAATCAAGGCTAATATTCGTTCCTCGTATTCAGCCTTGATACATGTAGTCAAGATTACTGATATCCACTACTAGCGCCCTCTATTGGAAGAAAATTTGTAACACCGATTATGTCCCTTACACGATGACATTGCTGACCAATCAGCATTGGTAACATGTGACAATCTTGAAAGCAATATAAAAAATTAACCGCCGAAACCTATTTTTTAACATATCGTGACAAACACGACACGCTGCCATCTTTGTTTACAATAACAAGGGAATCTATAAGGAGCGTTGCGATTCGTTGCAATCAGATCTCATCGCATCCAAATGAAATTTAAGCATTTTGTGGCACGATTTCTTGACGACATGTATCAAGGCTGAATACGAGGAACGAATATTAGCCTTGATTTATGAAGATGCATTCAAATGAAAGGGAAGGAACTGACAAATGCCTTGTATGAAGTGAATTAAGAGCAAGTTCAGAGAGTTTCAATTCTGCAACTTTAAATATGCTGGTAACATTTTCATATGACCCACATCCAATAGAGCACAATGCTAGACTTTGACATATGAATTAATGTTGATTTTGTTCAATGTATTCCATTGATAAATCACCAAAAAGCTAACCCAAAATCAAATAAATATATTTCTTTCAACAGCCTTAATATATATATATATATATTATTTAGAAAACTATATTTAATATGTAATTACAGTCGTAAAAAGTCACTGTTGATCTTAACAGTTGTGGCAAACTCAGGGTGATCTTTCTAATCATTGTTGTGTATATATGTCAGAATAGGCTGTATGTATGCGTGTGTGAGTGAGTGTATGTACTATGTAAGGTAAGTGTGATTGTGTGTAGTATATTATGTGGATTTGTGTGTGTATTCTGACTGTCTCGCTGCAAAGATGTTGGTTGTACCTGGTGTATCTCTTGGAGTGTAGAAATAGACTACACGTTTTTGACTCTCAACAGAAAACGAAATAAATTCTTGCATGAGATCTTTTCTCTGAAGATGCCATAGGACGCTTTGTAAGTAGATAGTGTTGTATATGCTGATTTTTCGCGTTGTCAACATGTGCTTGAACATCTTCATGGGTGTAGTTAGCTTCTCTAGAGTGGCCGTTTTAAATCCGAGTTCTCCTAGGAAACAAATAAAAGTGTACGTTCATATATAAATGCACACACACACACACACACACACACGCACACACACACGCGCACACGCACACGCACACACACACACACACACACACAGAGTTTTGAAATAATCATATGAAACCCGCTGCAGCCACAGAAGGTATAAATATCCTTTAGCAGGAAAAGGTATTTTATATGCACTTTTCACAGAAAGGATAGCATTTACAGCGTCATTTCGACTCATTTGATATACCAGTTGTAAAACAGTGGTTCCTATTATTGTCTTCGTCTATATAGCAGCCAAGTATTATGTTTTATTACAGAATGCACAATGTTTTGTAACTATGCCATAATTACCTGGCACAATAAAATATGAGCAATATTCATGTTAGTGAGAGAAATGCGGGTTTAATTCAAATATATATATATTTTTTGCAGCAATATAAAATAATTTAGAGAGATATATAGACATACAGACAGAAAAGCAGACAGACAGAGACAGGCAGAGGGAGATAAGGTAGAAGGGGAAAGAGGGGAGAAATAGGTACATATTTTCATATATTGTGTTGGACACGATTCTAAATATAATATTCATGGCACAGACCCTTCCCCATTAAAAATAATAATTCATAATAATAATGCCTTCTCCCATTTATGATTTCTAACGGAGCTAAACTTGCACCGTGTAGATAACAACAATGGTTTTTTTGGCCTCACATACCACCAATTAGGTCCTTCATTAGCTCGAACTCCTCTGTATCAATACTTTGAGATATTTTCATTAGAAACACTTTGAGTGTCCAGTCTTCCGACACGTCGGCTGATGATGGTAGGATGCGCCTCTCTCCTCTCGCCCCACTAGTTGTCGCTATGAAAATAACACAAGCAGATCAATGTTACAATTATAGTTGTTTTTCCAAAAACAAACAACAACAATAAAAAACCCACCAAACCTACAGCAAGAAATTGCCTGCATGATTTTAAAGTAAAACTACTTCATAACTTTACTTTTCAGAAAGGTCAACTTGTCATGGTCAACACTCTCCACACGACCTCCTGCCCCCCCCCCCCCCCCCCCAAAACAAAAGCAATGAAAAGGGAAGAAGCAAAGGGGGAAAGGAAGAAAACAAGAAAACACCATACAAAGATTTAGTAAAGAAATTTTAAAATGTTTAATAATTATTATTATTCTCTAGTTATTGCACGCCAGTCTATTACAGTTTGTTCTTACATTTAACTTACACAATACTTTCAAGTATCAGTTTTCGTAATTTCATCGTAATTCTTACCGTCTTGGTGTTGTAGTAACTCAAAAACAATTTTATGTGAAACACATTTATGTAAAACATAACAGGTACGGACCTCGGAAACCTAACTGTGGCTGTTTTAAGATATGTACACAGCACACAACATTGGGACAAAGGTTAACCGTTTGAATATGAAAGACAAAACTGAAATACATGGTCACGGCTTTATCTTTGCACAATGCAGAGTCGAATGAGCATTTGGAAAAATAGTGATTGACTAGGATAGTACTATTTGTGGCAAAAATTCAATCGCGGATTTTCGCTAATTTTGGATATGTTGTTCTACCGAAAAATACGCTTCAGATGATATCAAAATCATTTCTATACCATTTTTTTTCGGGTCAAACCCTTCAACGACCAGACTATACGGAGAGCAAAAATAGCAATATCTATTAATCATTCGGTCAAGACAGTTTTACTAGTTGTTTTTCGGATTGTTATTACATTCCAGGGGTGGGCTATATTTATACTCGTAAAGTCAAGATATAGTCTTCTACAATAAAACTACGATGAAACATAAATGACATTTCGGAATGAAACTGCGGTTGGCATAATGTATGCCATCGGTTTGCTTCATCCTGATCGTGTAAGACACCCCTCCAACAGCCGATGTGTATTTTTGTGCTGGCGTGTCGTTAAACATTCATTCATTCATTC
This sequence comes from Gigantopelta aegis, assembly GCF_016097555.1. Lineage (NCBI taxonomy): Eukaryota > Metazoa > Mollusca > Gastropoda > Neomphalida > Peltospiridae > Gigantopelta > Gigantopelta aegis. Next base: position 18,284,898 of record NC_054702.1, read on the forward strand.
AAGACACCCCTCCAAAAACTTTTGTTTCCCAAATCACTACACCTTACTTTGTATTGACTTTGTATTTGAAGACACCCCCCCCCCCCCCCCCCCCCCCCCCCACACACACACCTTAGTAATACGTTTTGATCGACCAGCCTCATCTTAAATTCGTATATTTCGGAGAAAATAAAATGTGGAATTAACGTGTAGGAGGAAGTTGATTAGTTAAATACGTATTCATACCAAGTATTGGATGACTAATGTTCGGTAATATATTAGCATATATGTGTATGTATTTTGTATGTGCCGGTGTAAAAAAAAAACCCATACAAAAACCCCACTAAAACAAAACACAAAAACAAAACAATACCCCCCCCCCCCCCCCACCCCCAAAACAAACACACGAAGTATTGGATGACTAATGTTCTGTAATATATTAGTATATATGTGTATGTATTTTGTATGTGCCGGTGTAAAAAAACAAAACATACAAAAACCCCACTAAAACAAAACAAAAACAAAACAATACCCCCCCCCCCCCCCCCCAAAAAAAAAAAAAAAAAAAAAAAAAAAAAAACACCCACCCAACCCCCCCCCCCCAATTTAAAAAAAAATCAAACACCCTCCAAAGAAAACAAAAAACAACAACACACGAACAATAATAACAAAAATAATAACACTACTAACACATACACAATCATTCAAAACAAAAAACTAAAAAGAAGAAAAACGAATTTAAAAAGTAACTTACCTAGTTGTCTGTTTTGCCCCGAGTTCCATTTTCCCTGTAAATCCGTTATTTTCCGTACTAATGACGTGAAGTGAGTGCCTTTCGTTATCAAGGTGGATACTAAAAGTTCCAGTTTTTCACTATCAGTTGCATTTGTAAATTTCCCATGATCCTCTTGTGATATCACATCAAGTTCCAGCAGCTTGGTGGCTATGCCATCTAGACTGTGGGCAGACGTGTCACTCAAACTGTCTATGTAATCCTCAACAACCTGGGCAATTTCCATTTCAACAAATTTATTTCTTCTTCATTTTACAATTTGTTTTGTTTATTAGCTTTGTTATCCCTAGTTTATACACCCTGTAATTTAGAGGTATAAAACAAATATTAATATGATTATTCTGTTGATTTTGGCAAATTCAGTGTGTTTCTCGTCTTAGTGTTTGTAATAACTAAACAAACATTTTATGCAAAACAGATGTACAGTCTTCTGAAATTAGGGTGAATGACTTTAAAATAAAACTGTTTAACGCTGTAACTATAACTGATATAATAATGTAACAGATATAATAATGGCTGTTTCTTTGTTGTTGTTTTGGTGTGTATATGTGGAATCTCTCTCTCTCTCTCTCTCTCTCTCTCTCTCTCTCTCTCTCTCTCTCTCTCTCTCTCTCTCTCTCTCTCTCTCTCTCATTTAAAAGTAAACCTTAAAACTCAGAATTTTAAGAGTATTTACAAAACTCTTTCAGTCCAAAATTGTGGAATACAAATACAACAAAAACGGCTTGTTTGTTACCACAAATTTTATAAAAGCGGTTCAGTTACATAAAAATAATATACACCCACTTACATTAAAAAAAAAACAATGACTGAATATTTCCTGTTATGTATAAGGCTGTCAATGGCGACGTATTAAAATATGTTCATGACTCACTTTACCCGATGTTTTAATAATGTCCGGATGTCTATAAAATAACGACAGTTTATTTTTACATACCAATTTTAAATTTTCTGTAAAGGTTTTCGCATTTTCAAAATAATCTACTCTAATTCATAATAAAGTCATCTCCCAGCAAGCATGCATCGTCGGCCCGATGTTGGCGAATGTTCCGACATGAGCGGCAACCATCGGCAACCCCCAACCCCCGCTGAAGCAAATGGTCCGCTTTCAGAACTAAAACATACAGGTTTATACATATGGAGTTTCTAGTGGTGCAAAACAAAATAGAAAAAGGGTCCACTTGGTTCATATTCGACCCCCCCCCCCCCCGTCCCCTCCCCCAGGTCCAGATCACGCTACGCCCCTACGCGATGACGATATTTTCTGTGACTACATCAACACTAATTTACCAACGGGTATTAATAATAACTGTGTAAATAAATCCATAGTCTACAGCAGGCCTACGTTCAGTTACTTAGCGGAGTTGATTTTGTCGAAACATTATTACATATAAGATAGGCCTACTTACGAATTCTATACCAAAATATTTTATGACAGAATTCAAAGACGTGTTTCTCAACCGATCTAGATACTAATACCAGCTACAAACTCAAACTGTAAATCATAAAGACGAAATGACCCAGATATTAGGTCACCTTGCTATTCCTTCTACTCGAAAATATGTTGTAACTTTTGAGTTCAACTACGCTAATAATACAGTAACGATCAAAACAAAGTAAAAAGAAAACATTACCTGGAATTGCTGAGATATATATTTAGTTATGAGAAACATTTACTAAGCGAGATTGTTTAGGGGAAAGAGAAAAGGGGGGAAATGGCGTATAAAAGGCTAAAGGCGCACCCTACGCCATATCCGTTAAGGCGACACAGAGCTGTTCACGTGACAGCGAATTTCCTAGAAGCAACTCGATAGTGTTATGAATTCACCATGCGACTCAATGCGCGGTTGCTAGTCTAACATTATCTGATTAAAGCCCAATCGATCTGCTACTGCGTATTTAAAATAAACTTTAACTTTGCTAGGCAAAGGTTCGTTGTAAGTTATAAGATCTATATTTTTTAGCTCCCGTCTGAGATAATTTTGTCCTATTTTGAAATTTAAGTTAGATATACCTATTAGTTTAACACAAGTCATAACGAACTCCAGTAATTGATTATACATGTATATGTATTTCTCGGCCAGGCAATATTCATGACACAGACCATACATAATAACAACAACACTAATTACAATAATAATAGTAGTTGTAATCAATGTGGCAAATATCCGTATAGTAGAGAGTGTGAAATAGTAAAAGTACGGTTTCCAAACTTTAAAAACAATTCCATATTCAGTAGCGTTATTGTTTTTTTTCAAATATTATTATTTTTTGTATGTATATATATTATTCCATGAACGGGAGTGCTATATGGAATTTATGAAACGAGTTTGGGAATTATTTTATTTCTTTCATTGGTCAAATGTTGTTAAAATAGCAACAAATTAAAACTTTAAAGTAAAAAAAATGCGACGCCAAAACCTAAGTGAAGACCCCCCCCCCCGCTCAAAATTCCCCCAATCCCCCCTCCAAAAAAAACCCCATAAACAAACAAAACTAAAAAAAACCCAACCCAAATAATAAAGATAACCTTACTGAATATGGAACTGTCTAAAATGTATGGGAACCGTAATTGTAATATTTCACACTCGTTACTAAACGAATATTTGCCACATTGAGTGGAATTTATGAAACGAGTTTGGAATTTTTAATTTTTTTTATTTCATTGGTCAAATATTGTTAAAATAGCAACAGATTCAAAATTGTAAGTAAAAAAAAAAAATGCGACGCCGAAAGCTAAGTGAAATTTTATCTACTTTTGTTTACTTGAAAAGGTGGTCCATGTGTCAGAGGAGACAAAAATCCTCTCTCTTTTTTTTCATCGACGAAATCGGGTTTTTTTTTTCTGGTTTCTTCCAACGTGGTTTTCCCCTTGTCTTCTTATTTTGTCCGTTAGTTCATTCTCCGTGAATACGGCCGTATTAGTAGCTTTGGCGTCGCATTTTTTAAACTTACAACTTTGAATCTGTTGTTGTTTTAACAATATTGGATCTATAAGCGTACAAGTTTCGCTGTATGCGGCAAATATCGATATAGTAAAGACTGTGAAAATATAGTAAAATTACAGGGAAACGATAGCCTTGAAAAAAGTTCTTATTTATTTATTTATGCATTACTTTTTATGTGACTAAGTAATATTTATATTCTATTTTGTAAAGTTTCTTTGATGTAATTGCGCCATATGTGCGAGCTCCCATAAGTAAATTGCTAATAATACACATCAGCGAAAAGGAACTAAAAATAAAACCTCATACAACACTGCACCTTCCTATCATAATATATAGTACAGGTAAGCACACGATGACAAACATGACTACAATCGATTGACCTACATAGATTCACAATACCACAACCAGCTAGGCAGCATGTACTTATTTTGTTGTCGGAACATATGTTAGAACGTACCAGGCCCGCAGGAACTGGGGCGTGGGGGTGATGTGCCCTACCGCCACTCGAGGCCGTAAATGTACGTTTTGTCCTATTATATATAACAGTAAAAATATAGCTTGTGCCCTCCCCCTCCCCCGCCTCAACACACGATGGAGGCAGTGACCCGCCCCTTCCCCCACTAGAGGTTGTGCCCTCCCACTTCAGATATCGTTCCTATGGGTCTGTGTACGTAAAGAAAAGTAGAATGCATGCATTTGTTATACAGAAATAGAATAGTATACAGCTACGTGTAGTCGTAATATAGATTACAAACATCAATATTCAGTTTGATCGATTACCAATGTTTGGCAGTATAACGACAGGATACTCTTTGTGTGGCAACCACATACTCCAACTGGTATGTAATCAATAAAAGTTGTTTGATTGGTGATAAAGCCATACTACCGATTTTTGCCCCAATTTAACATTACTGCCAAACAGCTATATAGAGTTACAAACGAAACGCTACGAATTTTTACATGGATTCAACTAATGAGTAGAATGATGGAAATACTTGGTGAAAATTGTTCAGGCCAGCTCATTTTCCCCGAACCTTTCCATCTTTTTTGGCCGAATTTGACGCTCCACCTCCCCGTCTCATCCGGCTATGGTTTGGAATTGGTTAAAGGCTATTATAGACTGGATGCGACGTCTGCTGCTTGTGCTTTCGGCGTATATATATATATATATATATATATATATACGCAACGTACGCATCCAGTCTAGACGCTCTAGTTGAAAGTCGAAATACATTGTAGTCCTGTTCAATTGTTTAGACACTAAGTTTTTTGCAAATGTTACGTTTAATTCCAATTCAATCCTTATTTTGAAAACAAACCCAAACTCCGACAGGTTTTATATACAATTCATCATCAAAAATGCACGAACATTGTCTTTGTTTTCATGCAAATGTAAAGAAAACAAGGATTGAATAGGAATTAAACGTAACATTTGGAAAAAACTTAGTGTCTAAACAATTGAACAGGACTACAATGTATTTCGACTTTTTTTTAGCCGGACCGCACGCACGCTCCTCATCCAGTCTACATGAGCCTTAAGTCGTAATCGTTGAGTGTGGTAGATCCTGAGTTCACACCCAACTACCTACTCCCACCCAAGTGAGTATTAACGGTTCAGTGGGGAGATGTATCGTGTGCTCGCCTGAGGTGCATGCGTCGCAGGATTGAACCACCTCGGTGGAACCATTCAACTGAATGGGTTTTTTCTCGTTCCAACCAGTGCACCACAACTAGTCAAAGGCCGTGGTATGTGTTTTCCTACATGTGCGAAAGTGCATATAAAAAATCCCTTGCTGCTAATGGAAAAATGTAGCGGATTTTCCTCTGATGACTACGTGTGAGAATTACCATATGTTGACATCCATAGCCGATGAATAATTAATTAATGTGCTCTAGTGGTGTCGTTAAACAAAACAAAGCTTTTTAAAAATCTTACTAACTACTAACCATTTACCCCTGTCCTGGACAGACAGTTCAGATTGTATGTCTTACTTTCTTCTAAAATGTTTTGCTGTTTACAATTTATGTATTACTGTTTTAATAGCATGAGCCACCTCCAGCTCTACCCCTTATTAATATTGGTATCAATAAGGGGTAGGTTGAAGATGACTCGAGCTACTGTTTTAGGAATCGGAATGTGCAGTCTTGAACAAAATATGGTGTTTTATTTTATTATTATTAATTGTTTTGACATATATGTATCTAGTACGTTTTGGGGGTTTAGTATTAACCTAGTTCCTAGGTATTTCATTCCATTCAATATTGGTTTGTTTACCACAACTCCATACAATGGTCTGACTGCACATTTTGGTTTTGTCTTTGTGACGTAAGCATGCAACAGTGATGATATATGCTTTTCGTTTTGATCAGTTGACCGGCCTCGGTGGCGTCGTGGCAGGCCATCGGTCTACAGGCTGGTAGGTACTGGGTTCGGATCCCAGTCGAGGCATGGGATTTTTAATCCAAATACCGACTCCAAACCCTGAGTGAGTGCTCCGCAAGGCTCAATGGGTAGGTGTAAACCACTTGCACCGACCAGTGATCCATAACTGGTTCAACAAAGGCCATGGTTTGTGCTATCCTGCCTGTGGGAAGCGCAAATAAAAGATCCCTTGCTGCCTGTCGTAAAGAAGAGTAGCCTATGTGGCGACAGCGGGTTTCCTCTAAAAACAGTGTCAGAATGACCATATGTTTGACGTCCAATAGCCGATGATAAGATTAAAAATCAATGTGCTCTAGTGGCGTCGTTAAATAAAACAAACTTTACTTTTGATCAGTTGATTGGTGCAGCTTGCATACCAGAGAGGGAGGGAGGGAGAGAGAGAGAGAGAGAGAGAGAGAGAGAGAGAGAGAGAGAGAGAGAGAGAGAGAGAGAGAGAGAGAGAGAGAGAGAGAGAGAGAGAGAGAGAGAGAGAGAGAGAGAGAGAGAGAGAGAGAGAGAGAGTGAGTGAGAGTGGGGGGGGGGGGGAGAGAGTAAATGTATTCGGCTCCATTAAATCTCAAGGTATTGAGAGTTGCTTCCCTTTTCCCCTCGAACTAATGGTGATATTTAAAACTCTGGGTGATAAACTTATTCCGATGTCTTTCGGATTATTGATTGTCTCATTGGACTTAGCTATGCAACTAACCTTGTTGGTCACCTGTCAGTGGATACGTGTATTCCACAGCATTATGGGATCTTAGAACATTGTGTATTTTGCGTGTGGATTAAAAATATATACATGTATATTATTGCTGTTTATGAGAAATATTCTGGGCCGATTTTGTTGAAATTTGTTATTTAATTTAATTATAGTAATAATTACACGCGCGCGCGCGTACACACTCTCTCTCACACACACAGACATACATACCTAAGCACACACGCTCTCTCACAAACAAACATACCCACACGCACGCACACACACACACGAAACGAAAGACAACAATGTGTGTATGCGTGCGTTTTTACGCACATATATATGAGGTTCTGTTTATATTTTTCGTGCTGGGGTGTCATTAAGCATTGGGTCTTTCTTTATTTATAGTTATGCATCTCTTTAACAACTGTCTATGTGTGGCACATTGAAAGACTCGATTTTCAGCTATCAATATACGTGCCAATTAATAAAAATGCAAGCCTTTTAGTGTCGATTTTAAATTTATTGAGGCAACAAAACAGCATATATAGAAAATCATTTATCTGTACACGAAAGACTCCAGGTACAAAGATGTATATATTATTCACATATTTATATTTTATAATCTGAGAAGAAAACACTGCAACCAATGTATACATGTTTTCGTATAAACCATGATTGCTACACATGGCAACCTTCATAGGACTCTTTATTCTTAACATACCAGCATGTACATCCGACGTGTTGATAAAGCAACACACACAGCCAACAAATGGTGATTAACCTACACAGTTACACACTGGGCACACACCTCTGCTATCTCGACTGTAGTGAGAGAGAAGTCGGTGCAGTGGCCTTACATCTACCCGGTGGCGAGGCGAACCCAATACCTACCCAATAACCACTACACCACCGAGGCCGGCCTTACAGCGCTATTTGCCAATGGAAAGAATTGCAGCCCAACTTTCAATAAAACAAAATACAAAATATAGTCGTGTAAAGTATAATTATATATACAACATTCATTACATAGCACTATCCTTCCATGGAAACAATTATAATCCTCCGTTTTATTTAATCCCACTACCCCATTGTCTTTCTTTCCTTTCAATTCCATCTTATTTCTTCCCGATATGACAGCGTCTCATATGTGTCAATTTCTTTCGTTGTCCACTTCCACTTCTCAGTCCTTGTCTCTCCAACCGCGACGGCTGCTTGTCTCTATGGCCATCCATGCTATACACCTGTCATTCCCACCAGCGTTAGTTGTGGGCTTAATGACCTGTCATAATGGTGCTGAGTAGGCTGTTACCTGTGTGTATGGGGTGGCAACCCATCATAATGACCTGTCATAATGGTGCTGAGTAGGCTGTTACCTGTGTTTATGGGGTGGCGACCTGTCATAATGACCTGTCATAATGGTGCTGAGTAGGCTGTTACCTGTGTGTATGGGGTGGCAACCCATCATAATGACCTGTCATAATGGTGCTGTGAGTAGGCTGTTACCTGTGTGTATGGGGTGGCAACCCATCATAATGACCTGTCATAATGGTGCTGAGTAGGCTGTTACCTGTGTGTATGGGGTGGCAACCCATCATAATGACCTGTCACTTTAGAGAGTGTTCAGTTATGTTATTTACTTCTGGCATTGTTACAAGGTACCTGTACCCACCTATTACACTCCTACTACCAGCGGTCGTTAGTTAGTGCCATGGGTCAGACCAGATTTATCAGCGGCAGAGGACGAGGATATCGGGCGGCTGCAGTAAAGTACACACAGACTGGACCTGTGGAGGAAGTTGAGACAGGAAGGCGGTTACGAGAACCCAAGAAACAGACAATTGTCCACGATGATCAACCTTGAGTAAAGAAGATTGTCAAAGATGATCAACCTTGAGTAAAGAAGATTGTTCAAGATATCTACCTTGAGTACAAAAGATTGTCCAAGATATCTACCTTGAGTACAGAAGATTGTCCAAGATGATCAACTTTGAGTAAAGAAGATTATCCAAGATATCTACCTTGAGTAGAGAAGATTGTCCAAGCTGACTCATCTTCTCCATGATGATCGATATTGAGTAGAGAAGATTGTTCATGAGGATCCACTTAAGTTGAGAAGAATAGAAAGGACTGTCCAAAATTATCCAAATTCAATACAGACTATATAACACGATCCACCTTGAATAGAGATTATCTAAAATGATACACCTTGAATAGGGAAGTCTGTCGAGGATGGTCCACCTTGAGTAGAGAAGATTGTGAATCTGCACGATTCTACCTTGAGTAGAGAAGATTGTTCAAAATGATCCATTTTTAATAGAGATGATCTAAGATAATTCATTCTCAGCAGATATTATCTGAGATGATGAACCTTAAGTAGAGATGATAAACAGTGTTCTGTTTACGCCGTTGGTTCCGCCCTTGTGAATCTCGTCACGGTCCTGATGGTGGTAGCTTCGTTGTTTCCAACACGAGAACTGTTGTTGAAGTGGCCTTTTATCTAAAAAATAAAATATTAGGTTTTATAAATAAAAACAAATCAGGATTTTATTAACGTAGGTGTGTGAGACAATCTTTATAACATATGGTTAGTCACGTTAAGGTTTTGTTAAAGTTCAAGTGTGACCACGTTTTCACTTCTGCATTGGCCACTGTGTTTACAAACATCATTCTCTGGTATATTTTGGAACTATTTTGTGATGAATCGCAGAATGTTATTTAGTTTAAGCTGGGTTAGTGTTCGGTTAAGTCAGGACGTATCCCACTGGTAAGAGGCGGCACTTAGCTCAGTGGTAAAGCGCTCGCTCGATCCGCAGCCGGTCTAAGATCGATCCCCATCGGTTCCAGCCAGTGCACCACGACTGGTATATCACAGGCCGTGGTATGTACTACCCTGTCTGTGAGATGGTACATATAAAAGTTCCTTTGCTGCTCATCTAAAAGAGTAGTCCATGAAATGGCGACAGCGGGTTTCCTCTCTATATATGTGTGGTCCTTAACCATATGTCTGATGCCATATAACCGTAATTAAAATGTGTTGAGAGCGTCGTTAAATGAAAAAAAAAAACATTTTCTTCTATCCCAGTGGTAAAGTGGTTACCTGATGCGCTTTAGTCTAAGATCAATCCCCGTCGGTGGGCCAATTTGGCTATTTCTTGTTCGAGCCAGTGCACCACGACTGGTACATCAAATGCCGTGGTATGTACTGTCCAGTCTGTGGGATGATAAAAGATCCCTTGCTACTAATGGAAACATGTAGCGGGTTTCCTCTCGAAATTACCAAAAGCTTGACGTGAAATAGTCGATGATTAATAAATCAATGAACACTAGTGATGTTGTTAAACAAAACAAACTTTAACTTTAATGTTCGATTTAAATATGTTAAACTTTGGTTAAAGCTTCTCTATTTGCCATCAACTATTCAATCGTTTAATGAACAATTTACACGTTAGGCATGGCTGTCTACCACGTGATAGTCTTTCAGTTGCATACCCCTCCCCATTCCCCAGTGCCAGGAATGTGATCTCAGGTCAATGTCAGGGTCATGTAATTTTCACTTAAAATTTGGTTAAAGGTTTTCTAATTGCAGCTGCCTCCGAATTATTGAATGAATGGCTTTTAGTTTTGGTATGACTGTTCACCAAGTCAAACGGCTTTTTCTCACGTGAACACTTAAAGGGACATTCCTGAGTTTGATGCAATGTTTAAGAGATGTTATCGACTAACAGAGACTTTTTAACGATTGTAATTAAATATCAAATATATTTTCCTGCATAAAATATTAGTGGCTGTATATTAAACATGTTTCTGATCGTTCTAGTATTTGTACTGAGTTAAATTTCGTTTTATTTCCTAAAATATAATTTTTTATACGTACGAAATTATTTGAAGACGAAATCTAGTTTGGGCTTCTTACAAATATTAAGACGACCAGAAACACATTGAATATACAGACACTGATATTCTAAACAAAAAAATATATTTAATATGCAAGTTTAATCGTAGAAATATTTTATTAATCGGAAACATCTTACAATGCAGCAAACTCAGGAATATCCCTTTAAATACTATAATGTATGGCTTTAATATTTGGTATATGTGTCCATCGGGTGGACCTTTCATCTGAACACATCCGCCCAATGAGGTCAAGCTCATTTGGGACTTAAACGTTTCGTAACCAGCTGTAGTTTCCTAATGAGCTCTGTTCGGTGCTAGTTTTAATTTAGTAAACTAGTCTGGGAGTGGCAGTCTTCTCTTGGCGGTGCAGAGAGATGGCATTTCCAGTCAACGATCTATACACGAGACACTAGATATATATTAATGCAATCAACCTCTATTTTGCCACATGCCCATTCGATTCTGCATTGTGCTATTGGATGACAAACATTTGGTAATGTTGGCACATAGTCTTAGAGAGGAAATCCGCTACGTTTATTTTCTGTTTTATTTTATCCCACAGACAAGATAGCACATACAACGGCCATTGTTATACCAGTCGTGGTGCACTGGCTAGAATGAAAAAATAGCCCAATGGGCTCGCCGACAGGGAATGATCCCGCCCCAATTTGGTAGGAATGCACAAGGATTGTGCCCGTACCTTAGGTATAATGATAAGACACTGTGTGACTGTTGTTGCCAGGATGATGATACATGAGATGATGCCATAGTGGAGGTCGACGTTGGATTTGAGCGTCAAGGAGACCATGACGCCGAGGAAGCTGAGGACGACGACGTTGTAGATGCAGACACCAATCATCTTGGAGTCGTTCAGACCATCCACGGTCACCTAGATGGAGACGAGATGGACAGCGTTAAAGTCGCATACCCAAGTTTTAGCTCATGAAAATTTGATTAATCTACAAAGCTGTAACACGTACATCTAGATAAAGTTATGTACAACAGAGTGAAACAAGAACCTGTGACGTTGAAATGGAGAAATACTCTTAAAAAGTAAACAAGAGCTCGTTTCCATAACCATAACTTCTTGTATATAGGCTATGTGAGTCGGGTTGATATTTGTTTGTTGTAGCAGTTGCTGTTTGTGTTTGTGTTTGTGTGTGTGTGTGGGGGGGGGGGGGGGGGGGGGGGGGGGGGTAAATATGAAAAATGCATTTCATAGTATTTGAAACACCAGGATGATCAGCAACACTTCTGGTGTAAGGAAATGTTTAATCTAAACAATAAAATTTAAGTAATGTCTGATTTCAATTAACAAAAATTGGTCGAGTAATGAAAAATATGCCGTAGTGTTTTTAGAGTGTAACTTTAATAGCACATCACCGTGGTGTATTGCTACACTGGTGGGGCAGGATATGCTCCTTTTTCGTGAACACCTTTGGCCTGGGGTAAATTCAGTGAGCTGTTTCTCGCTAATGTTTGCTAGACTGATTTGTATGCTACACATTAAACCGACTGACCACTTAAAGGGACATTCCCGAGTTTGCTGCATTGTAAGATGTTTCCGACTAATAAAATATTTCTACGATTAAACTTACATATTAATATATTTTCGTGTTGAGAATATCAGTGTCTGTATATTCAATGTGTTTCTGGTCGTCTTAATATTTGTAATAAGCACAAACTGGATTTTGTCTTCAAATAATTTTGTACGTACGAAAAAAACATATTTTAAGAAATAAAATGAAATTTAACCTGGTACAAATATTAGAACGATCAGAAACATGTTTAATATACAGCCACTAATATTTTATGTAGAAAAATACATTTGATATGTAATTACAGTCATCAAAAAGTCTTTGTTAGTCGATAACATCTTAAAAATTGCAGCAAACTCAGGAATGTCCCTTTAAGGAAGCAGTCAAACGTTTAGCAAAAAAACAAAAACAAAGGCTGGCTAAACGTCTTCCTGTTCAGAAGGGAGAACGATCTAAATCGCTCGCTAGACTGGTTTTTGCGTCTAACGTTAGAGGAATATGATATGATAGAAGACGATGGTACCAGTAACGTTTTCACCAGCGCTCGGCCTCTTGAATATACCACTAGTATCACCATTGTCCAATTGACAGTGTTTTATGAGCGCATTTCAACAGAACTGTTTAATTTCCCGTGAGCTCTGTCTTATACAGGTTTAGCAAGCCTAGCCGTTTAAGGGGAGCTAACATTCTTCTGAGACTAGTTCAAGGACAGTATTTGTTAGCTCCCTTTAGCGTATGGATTAAACAAAAATAGTACTAGAAAAGGATTAGATATCAATGCTCAATACAGTAATATTTTAAATGGTTTCCCTTAATCTAAGAGGAGCACTCAATCACTCCCCTTAATTTCATTTCACTTCCTCCTATTTCTGGTTTAGCTTCGTATAGACAATCTTAGAAGTGGCAATCCTCTTAAAAAGAAAGTGTTGTCCGGGGACGTAGTAGTCTTCCTAATGGTGAAACAGCTGACAGTTACCCATGAGGAGTCGTGCTATTGTCAAAACATCTTTTGATTCTGCTTTATGCTGAGATACCATTTTTAAAACACTAATGGCTTTATCGTTAAGATTTCCCTTGCCTTTTATAATTTTTACTTAACATGCATTTGGATAATTTCAAAAAATTATTTAAAGAATGAAACATGTACAACTATTGTTATTAAACTTTATATACATTTTCAAACACGCGGTCATGGGTAACTTAAACAAATATTTTAAATACATATTAAAATGAATGAGCTGTTAAAAGTATCAAACCTTTCGTGTCTGTAATGACAGAAAAACACCAAACAACAGGATTATGCCTTGAACCCCGAACAGGGTGCCCATGAAATATATCTGGTTGGATGATGTACAGTTTACTATGTCCTTGTGAACTTCGATGTCATCTATATGGTTGAACTGCAAGAAAGAAAAACAAAATACAAAAAGATATTAGTCTAATATATTCTAAAATTAGTTCCATTTTTGACATTCTACTGTCAGTTTCACCAGGGCATACATTTCACACGAATAAATGATCAGTTTGGGTGATGGTTAAGTGTCTTCCTATTTATGTTTTACAAACGTAACCCGTGCTTCGCACCGGAAAGTTAGATAGATGGAGTGTGGTGTCCTTACACGTGTCTCTGACCTCACAATACGACTGCCGTATAGAAAGAAAGAAAGAAAGAAATGTTTTATTTTACGACGCACTCAACACATTGTGTTTACGGTTATATGGCGTCAGACATATGGTTAAGGACCACATAAATATTGAGAGAAGAAACCCGCTGTCGCCAGTTCATGGGCTACTCTTTTCGGTTAGCAGCCAGGGATCTTTTATATGCACCATCCCACAGACAGGGTAGTACATACCACGGCCTTTGATATACCAGTCGTGGTGCACTGGCTGGATCGAGAAATAGCCCAAGGGGCTCACAGACGGGGATCGATTCCACACCGACCGCGCATCGAGCGAGCGCTGTACCACTGGACTACGTCTCGCCACTGACTGCCGTATAGATAGCCAGCCCTCGTTAGCCGAGGAAATATACACAACCACCGTGTATATACTACTGTGTTACGTCGTGACTACGAAGATGACCGCCCAAAGGGAGGTTGGACTATGGAATTCATCTTTGTTGACTGGACATAAGGGCAAAATTATTTTTCTGAGATGCGGCATCAGGTAAGTACAAAAAAGGTTGTCGACAGTGCAGAACAAAATAGTAGAAGCAATCAGAAGGATCGGAAACGGTTTAAAAGGCCTTGTGTATTATATTATAAATTGTTTTACATATTAGTAATACAAAGACACTTTAGTCGAGTTTGTCTCACGCGTGAGATCCTACCAATTCAGTCCCGCCACTATTTGTCGTTTGACAGGCGGTAACGATAACATTGACGATATTGTTTTTTCAATGAATCAATCATTTGTGTATCATTTATGTAAACAAATAAATGAACACCCTGTGAAAAGTATCAAATATGATTCACGGTGTTAGATTGAAGATCTGGAGACTGAAAGTAGGAAACGTCTTCTTTCAATTATCTCATAACAATATTAACCTATTTAATTTTAATGGCGCAATATAAGTTGGACAGAGGAGCAGAAACGTATAAATACTGTGTATTTATAATTTAACAGCAACACCAGGGGAGGGAGTAACATACCTCTGTTGGAAGGTTTTCAATGGTGACATCTAGGGGGTCTATCATAAACCAGATGATGATGATGCTTATGTTAATAGTGATCAGCATAGAAACCATCAGAAAGAGCTGTGAATCCTTGACAATCTGAAATCCACGAAGATCAGTGTGCTCTTTAACATGGTAATGGTGGCTGTTGTTTCAGATTATGATGGATGTCAAGACTCGATTTGATATAATATGATATCAAGGTTCAGTTTGGA
The DNA here is from genome assembly GCF_016097555.1 of Gigantopelta aegis. Taxonomy (NCBI): domain Eukaryota; kingdom Metazoa; phylum Mollusca; class Gastropoda; order Neomphalida; family Peltospiridae; genus Gigantopelta; species Gigantopelta aegis. Next base: position 18,300,065 of record NC_054702.1, read on the forward strand.
CAGGAGGGCAAGAGGCAATTGTCTCTCAAAATACACAATATGCTAAACTGTTTTACAAGAGCGCAACGTTTCCGTTTTAAAGTATTAATATTCATATTAAGAAAATAGTCCCCATTCATCTTAAGACATTGTTTCTTGTTCAAATTATTCAGCTCCGTATATGCAGTGTTTGTGATTGTTTGTATAGTAGATAATGTCTTGCTTTATCAATTTGCCACACGTCAGAATTTGGATGATTAGTTTTCGCAACTAGATATTTGAAAAACAAAATATATCGTCAGGCTCTATATAATTATATAAAAGAACAGAAATGTAAGTATTATGGTGATATTTAAATTCACGTCAATTGTATGACAATATTGTGCACAAACGGATTTTACCTTCTTTTGCTTTGCGCCATTTGTGAATATAAGATACACGCGCCACGTTTTCGCAAACAAGCCACCAAAAGCCAATGAGAAGCCAACAGCTATGGACACGATTTTTGCCTGAAAATAAAACACAGCAATTGAATATAAGCTATAGAACACAACGTACAGGCGTGTGTTTGTGGTTTTTGTTTGTTTGTTAGTTGTCGTTGTTGTTTTTTGTTGTTTTGATGTTGTTGTTGGTTTTTTTTTTTTTGGGGTGGGGAGAGTTTTCGGATGCTCCAACCAGTCTGCTCTAATATATTTCCCGGTGGAAACATGACCCAAATGTCTCCCGCTATAGTCTAGATCACCACTGCATAATTTCCTGCATACATGACTGACATAGTGTTAATATGGCACTAATTAACTATATTTACCCCCCCCCCCCCCCATTATTTTGGGATATATATATATATATACAAACCTGTCTAAACCGGATCATGTCGGGGACCTAATATTTATCCGGTTGGAGAGGATCCGGTGTTTAGAGGGTCACGTTTTAGAATATAGAGTTATTTCCCTTGACATCGAATTCGTAACTGCGAACGAACATATCCGAGAATTGCCGAATGAATGTGACTGTCGAAGCGACGACTCATAACAATGTCGCTATCTCCCAATTTTGTTATGTATTTTTCTTATTTATTAACTGACATTAAAACATAAATAAAAACAACATATTTCAATGTAATTTAGTTTTTACCACAATTAACGTTGCAAAATGACAGTCTTTGTAATCATGAATTGCGTTGTTATCTGTACCGGCACTTTCACCGCTGATATTGAAATGTTGAACAGAAAAGTGTGAATTCCAGCTTTCTAATCATCCGTTAGAAGCCTTAAAATCCTGAATAAGCAGATCAGATGAAAAGTTCAAAGCTTTTTCCTGAATGATCGGTCCGGATATGAGAATATTCTTTGCTCGCGCATGTTGAAACCATTTCCATGTCAGTTCATACAGTTTGTCATATTTGCAGCCTGTACTGAATCGCGTTTCGTTGGCGCTAGAGATATTGTCATATTCTTACAGATAAACTGTCTTTTTCATTAATATGTCCGACACAGTGGAAATGCCAATGTCATACTTTGCTGCCAAATCCGTTTGAGTTAATTTTGGTACAGACTGCAAATCATTAGGCCTAATCAAATAAAATTTTACTTTCAACGATAATTCCACACGCCTATGTTTAGCATGTGGTGGTCGAGACATGTTCGTTTGTTGTTGTTTTAGCAACATTCAGCGTGCATGTTTTTTGTATCTATCGCAGAAAATATTTTTTTTTAAATTCTGTCACGTGTGCATATTTTAATTCTAAATTAAGTTGTTTCTAACATTTTATCTGTGTGTCAGTATTTCGTTATCAAAGTGCATTGATTAAAAATAAAAGGTGAAAAACCTAAGCTGGGTTGAGATCACGGAAATCGGTGACCCGTGACGTAACACCGGATGCTGGAAGTCGTGTTTTCGTTCAGGTTACTCTTCATTCGTTTATACTATGCCGGTTTGTTCAGGTTAATTAATAAAGGATTTTACATTTCTGAACCAAAAATCAATCCGGTTTCCGAAATATACAGGTTCCGGTTTTATCAGGTTTTTAATACATGTTTTAAATAAGAGAATATTCGGGCCATGGAATTTGGCCGGTTTTGACAAAATTTCGGTATCTTCAGGGTCCGGTTTAGACAGGTTTCACTATATATATATATATATATATATATATATATATATATATATATATATATATATATATATATATATATATATATATATATATATATTTATTTATTTATTATTATTTATTTTTTTCTGAAATGTTAGAATTTTGTCGTTCTCATTTTTAATATGTATAAAGAGTAACTTTAAAGAATTAAATGAATGAACCCTTTGCCTGCACATAGGCCGAACGAATCACTTGACCAGAAATAAGGGGTGGACCTCTTGGGCTCCAGCTTACAACGGCGCCTTTTTGGAAAACCTCACCTGACAGAATGGCACAGCAGAAGTGGTGCTCTCCAGGAACACTGAGCCGTAAAGAACAAAACATCCAACCAACGTGATGTTGTTCAGGTTTGGTGACGACATCTTAACAATCCTGAAGATATTCAAATAAACACAACTAAACTGAAAGAATATTAAATAAATAAATAACAAATGGATGTTTTTAAATATAATTTGTCCAGAAAGGTAGATGAATATTGCCTGGATATATACATATAATGTGTCCAGTAAAGAACCTGAATATACTGAACAAAATGGAAAAATTTACAGTTTGAAAATACATTTATAAAAAGGAACTCAGCCATTCATCAAATTTTAGCGAGCGAATCGAATCGTTACTACCTTGACACTAGCTTGCCAACAAGCTGATCAGATTGCTTGCGAAACACGTGAGCGCATGTGCAGGGTCAAATTGATGGAAATCATGTTTTGCACGTGCAGAATTGGCACGAATTGCATTTCGCGTCCCACATCGATTGAAACTTGTAGCCTGTTGTCACATCACTTGGAAAAACACACTTTCGCTACTGAATTTGTTGTTATTGGAAATGCCGAGACTGTCAAATGAAGAACGAAATCGCGCCATAGAGCGTCTAGACGGAGGGCAGTCCGTGACGGTCGTTGCACGTGCGTTTGGTTGCAGCAGACAAACAATAAATAACCTGAGGACCCGTCATCATCAAACTGGGTCAGTTGCAGATCGCCCCTGACCAGGTCCTCGGCGTATGACGTCACAGAGGGAGGACCGGTACATCCGTTTACGTCATCTCCGTGACCGCTTTACGACAGCAACTTTCACCAGCAGGGTGCTCCTGGGAGGGAGGGTAACCACACAGACCATCAGGAACCGACTGCGCACCGCTGGACTGAGAGCCCGAAGGCCATACTTCGGTCCCATTCTTACCCGTTACTTCCGGTTCAGTGTTTTACACGATTGCTAATATCCATGAGAAGACGGTGTCGGGCAGTTATCCAAGCCCAGGGATTGTCACACGCGATATTGACACTGTATAATGAGTTCATTTGAAACCATGTGAACGTTGATTTGGACCCCCCTTCAACATTCCAAGCCATAACATGTTACACAATTAAACATCGTGATGACACATTGTGTTTTGCTCTTTATCACATCCCTCCCATCGACAAATGTCTGCATTAATGAACATACATATCGTTGTGAGGTTATCAGAGGACAAATAATATGTGTCAAGTTTTCCATTTTGTTCAGTATATATACATACAGTTAAAGTTTGTTTTGTTTAACAACACCACTAGAGCACATTGATTAATTTATCATAGGCTATTGGATGTCAAACGTTTGGTAATTCTGACTCGGAAGAAACAAGCAAAGGATCTTTTATATGCATTTTCCCACAGACAGGAAAGCACATATCACGGCCTTTGACCAGTTGTGGTGCACTGTTTAGAACGAGAAAACCCCCCCAGTCAGTTGAATGGATACATCGAGGTGGTTCGATCCTGCAAGCACCCCAAGCGAGCACTCAACCGTCTGAGCTAAATCCCGCCCCCATATATATATATATATAATTTCTTCCGAAAAGTACCCAAATATAGTTCGAATATATACTGTACATTTAATGTGTTTAACGTGTTTGCAAAATGGATTATTTCATTCCGGGTTTTAAGTCATTTGGAACATGCGAATAGAATAGAGTATAGTAGAGTAGAGTAGAGTAGAATAAAGTAGAATAGAATATAATAGATGTTTAACGATACCCCAGCACCAAAAATACATCGGCTATTGGGTCAAAACGAAACGAAACGACACGAAACAATAAAACCCCACCAAATATCCAAACAAACCAAAAATCAACAGCAAAATACAAAAACTATAGGGAGTTGGGTGGAGTTTACTTTGTAAAGAAATTCACAAAATGGACAAAGAACTAACTTGGTTTTCCTGAAGCCTATGTTGAAGGCGAGGAAGGCCGCTGTCAGGAAGACGCCGAGTGCCGAGAAGACACACATGGCCGTGTACAGAGGGGCAGACAGTTCCAGCGTGTACTTTATGTACGTTACGGAATCCTTAGGGATCTTCCCACCTAGTTTGTAACAAGACAAGTACCACGATGTATTATTTAGTAGCACAAGCATATATAATATACGTGTTATTTTAAGTATATAAAGGCACATAACTCGGGTTAATAAAAATGTAGCTCAGTGGTACATTCTAGCGTGGATTTTATGTATGTTACGGAATCCTTAGGGATCTTCCCGCCTGCTTTGTAACAAGAAACTACCACGATGCATTAGTTAGTAGCACAAGCATTTATTTTTAATTTCATTTCAATTTATTTTCGTGCTTATATCCAATTAAGGTTCAAGGACGCTGTCCTGGGCACACACCTCAGCTATCTGGGCTGGCTGTCCAGGACAGTGGGTTAGTTGTTAGTGGTTAGTGAGAGAGAAGAAGGTGTAGTGGTCTTATACCTACCCACTGAGTCCTTTAGAACTCGCTCTGAGTTGGAACCGGTACAATAGCCCAAAATATAACCCGTCCAAACTAGCCTGTTTTATACCCCGGGGTATAAACTGGACTAGCCCAAAATGTATCCAGGGGTATAAAACAGGCTAGCCCAGAATATACCTCTCTAGTCCAGATTATTTATTTATTTATTTATTTTGTATACAGGTTAGTAATAAAAAAATGAGGGTTAGGGTTAGGGTTATAAAACAGGCTAGCCCACTTTAACCCCGGGTATAGTTTGGCGGGGGTATATTTTGGGCTGGCTTAACCACGACACCACCGAGGCCGGTTACTGGGCCTTAATTTTGTTGAGTTTCTATAAAGGTACATAACTCTGTTTAATAAGAATGTAGCCCATTGATAGTTTTAGCGTGTACTTTATATATGTTTCACCGGCCTCCATGGCGCAGTGGTTAAGTTATCGGACTACAGGCTGGTAGGTAGCGAGTTCTTAAGGGCGAGTTCTTAAGGGCTCAGTGGGTAGGTGTAAGGCCACTGCGGTTCTCTCTCACTAACCACTAAACAACTAACCCGCTTTCCTGGACAGACAGCCCAGATAGCTGAGGTGTGTACCCAGGACAGCGTGTTTGAACCATAATTGGATATAAGCACGGAAATATTATTAAGTCTAAATGAAATGAAATGAAATATATGTTTCGGAATCCTTAGGAAACTTCCTACCAGTTTTGTAACAAGACAAATACCACGATGCAATAGTTATATAAATACCGCGATGCAATAGTTAGATAAAGACCACGATGCAATAGTTTGATAAATACCACGATGCAATATTTAGATAAATACCACGATGCAATAATTATATAAATACCGCGATGCAATAGTTAGATAAATACCACGATGCAATAGTTAGATAAATACTACGATGCAATAATTATATAAATACCGCGATGCAATAGTTAGATAAATACCACGATGCAATAGTAAGATAAATACCGCGATACAATAGTTAGATAAATACCACGATGCAATAGTTAGATAAATACCACGATGCAATAATTATATAAATACCACGATGCAATAGATAAATACCACGATGCAATAGATAGATAAATACCACGATGCAATAGTTAGATAAATACCACGATGCAATAATTATATAAATACCACGATGCAATACTTATATAAATACCACGATGCAATAGTTAGATGTACAATCCGTTTAGAGATTCCGTGCCTCCACTTCAGAAATCCTTGATCCGCCCATGTATAATGGTAATCATTTTAAATAATGAAGCGCTATAACTGTCCAAATATTTATTCACCCAACACATCACCTAGACTAATATTGGTGTCTAAATGTATGTGTCCACATGCATTCATTTCGAGCATTATAGCAAATTGATGTTTGCTCCTGTATTACGCTTCAATATTTATTTTATGTCACGGCTCCGTTTCTAAAAAACATTCTGCATATTGATTTTCTTCTCTCGGTTTTAGTATAGTGCATTCAAGTATATGAGGTTGGGTGTTTCTAAATCCCGTCATAAATGTGTAATATGTCATGCAAGCTTCAGAATATCAACGGCCAGCAGACTGTCCAGTTGCTACTCTGTGCGCTCTTACAACTCGATTCTCCCCATTAGTTGTTAATCTGAGCGCACCCGTCGTAAATTGGAAGTTGGGGAAATTACAACTCAACCGTCGAGTTGGTCAACTTTCAGCTGGCAGTTGGTAGTCTAAGACTAGCATTATACATCAACATTTAGTAGGTTTGCACTAGTGGTGGTGTGTGGGCAAGTTGCAAAAGTTCTTTTTTTTTAGTTTATAAGTGCACTTTCTGCTTACTTTGAGAAACCTTCTATAACTTTGTCACGATTCTTTTTGTACTGCGACCCCACTTATTTTAAGCAAGGTACGGCCCTGAAAAACCTTTGTCAATTCTTGTATAACCAGTAAAATATATTAAAATCAACAACCTTTCCACACAATCGGTGTTTCTGCAAGCCAGTCCATCTTTTTTCCGATCTCATTTTTGGGATAATACAGTCCAACCATTTGCTTCTGTACATCTGTAAACACGGGAAAAGTAATATACTTTATTTAAGCACATATATCATCTGTAAACACGGGGAAAGTAATACACTTTACGTTTAAGCACATATACATCTGTAAACACGGGAAAAGTAATACATTTTACGTTTAAGCACATATACATCTGTAAATATGGGAAAAGTAATACACTTTACGTTTAAGCGCATATACATCTGTAAACACAGGAAAAGTAATACACTTTACGTTTAAGCGCATATACATCTGTAAAAATGGGAAAAGTAATACACTTTACGTTTAAGCACATATACATATGTAAACACGGGAAAAGTAATACACTTTAAGAACATGGATCATCTGTAAGAAAAATCCCAAACCATACAACATACATATTAATAATTAAAAAAAGCATATAAATTTGCAATGTAACCTGGAATTATAAGATTGTTAATTATTTTTAAAATATTTATTAAAAACGTTTTTTAAATAATGTATCTGTAAAACGAATCAAAAAAGAAAAGAAAGAAAAAGACTGGAATGAAAATTGGATGCATAATCAGAAACTATGGTCCTTCCCACAGGGAACGTCTTTTTCATACCATGGAATTTACTACAAGTTATTTATTTGTAAGCCGATCGTTTTCTAAATTTGCACACACAAATAGTAAAAAAAAGTTATTTCCAAAACACCTTTACTTTTCTTCTTATTACGTCAAACCAAACTGAAATTATTTACAATAAAAAAACGTTGTAGGAGGATAGGACGGGATATAGGTATGCAAATAAGTGTAAATGCATCGTGAAATAACAATAAACTTCTCCGATTCGTGTTGCCCGTCACATCCGCTGACCTTCACCTTAGCATGCCTAGCAACCAGTGAACTGGGTGAAAACAAATGACTTATTTACACTGAATCGCATATCAGTATTAGACATTTTTGTTCATTGAGAAGCACAGCACTTCTATTTTCGATTCTACTATAACTACACCTGAACATGATATGTTGTGAAATAAAATTAATTTATTGTTAATTTTACTTAAAGTTGCCGTATAAACATACGCATATTGCATATGCATAAACATGCATGCATGTTATTGCATACTTCCGATGTTTTGTTGGTGAATCGATGGTCCTGCTGCCAATTAAATAAAGAGAGAGAGAGAAAAACAAAACAATAACAGCTATTCACGGGTGTAGGAAGGTGCCAAAATGTGTGGGATGGGGCACACATACACATACACACACACACACACACACACACACACACACACACACACACACACACACACACATATATATACACACACACACACACATATGCATATATATATATATATATATATATACACACACACACACACACACACACACACACACACACACACACACACACACACACACAGTTATAAATATATATAAACTATCGCTGCTCCTACAAAGTGTGTGTGTGTGTGTGTGGGGGGGGGGGGGGTATCCAGGCGTTCTGTGGGTCCGAACATAGGCCTCTTCTCAAAAGAAAGTGGCACTGAAAATTCCCAATTGCTACGTAAAAAAAGCCCAATATGTATGTGTGTATATATATATATATATATATATATATATATATATATATATTACAGTCAATGTCTATAATCAGTCAATATGTATATTGACTGAAATGTTCAGTCAATATACTTAGGCAATGTACATATTGACTGAAAATTTCAGTCAATATACATATTGACTGAAAAATGAGACTGATTTATAGACAGATTGACTGAAATGAATTATACTCACTAATTCAATCTATTGAGTTCATCTACTGATGCCTTCTTAATCACATAATCCTAACAGATTAGAGACAGTAAATTAGTTGATATGTAGAGACTATTTACATATGTTTTCACAATAGATTGGAAGCCACAGTTTGATGCCTTCGGATGTTAACAAAGGTTTACATATGTTTACACAACAGATTGGAAGCCACAGTTTGATTTCTTCTTAATCACATAATCCTAAAAGATCTAGATAGTCAAACAAAAGCTACAGGGACCTACCATAAACAGTCCCATGATCAAAATAAGGAAATAGATAAGAAACCAGAGAGTTGCATGTCAAAACATTGTTGTCAGTGATCTATAAAAGAAAGTGGACAGCAATAATGTAACATTGCTCCATCAACTCTTGCAATGGCTAACTCGATGTGAGATTCCTTTCGTGAGCAACTAGTGAAGAAGAGAGAATCTGACAACAAGTCATTATTATGGACGAAGACAGAGTATTTCTCTTTACTTGAAGAACTTAAAGAAGCTTGTTCTGCTAAGAGTAAATCTCCTCGTCAATATTACATCCTTGGCCGCTATGAGATATTGCAGTGTGGTGACATGGAAAAGTTAATTCGTAAACGCGGTGCCAGTGATCAGGAACTAATTTACTTTACGCATATCGATGATATGTTTGACATTATTAAGAGAGGTCACGTTTCAACTGGTCATGGTGGTCGCGATAAAATGATGAAGGTTTTGAAGAAATATGCCAATGTTACCCGTGAGGCAGTAGAACTGTACAAATCACTTTGCATAGAATGCCAGAAAAAACGTAAACGCATCACGACCAAAGGCATAGTTGTTAGACCCATCCTATCCACGAGGTTGACCTTGTTGACATGCAGTCTATGGCGAGTGGTTCATACAGATGTCTACCAGGATCATCTCAATAAGTATTGTGTATTGCGTCCATTAACATCAAAACGTGCAGCAGAAGTTGCCTTTCAGCTGATGGACATGTTTTCTATTACTTGGTGCACCTCAGATTTTGCAGAGTGATAATGGCAGTGAATTTACTGCATCCGTTATTAGGGTGTATACTACCAAATCAAATCCCATAGACGACAATAGTAACATATGTGGCTAAAACTCCTACCTGCAACGTATCAACCGACATAAACGCCACGGATATAAATACTACCACCCCTTACACTTAAAGTGAATCAGAAAAAAATGGGGGTCAAGCTGCTCGTTTCTGAGATAACGGGTAGCGTCTATGACTACCCTAGTTTCGCACAAAATTCGAGTACTTTTTTTTACAGGTTCCCCATACATGTTTCAAGCACAAGGCTACTTGACACATTTGTACCAGATGAAATAAAATTGCACATTTTTTTTACCCAGATGAAACTATTATTTTTTACAACCAACACACTCACATTTATAACCAATCACAGGACTTGTGGTGTTCACTTCTCTATCAAAAGTTGGGTGCAGCTCGAACTTTGACCCAGCCGGAAGTTATTTGGTTTAGTACTACCTATACTGATAACATACATTTGTCAAACAGTGTCCAGCTATGTGTCTTTATGACAACCAGGATCTGGTGTATTCTGACACAAACTGACAACCTCACTGAAACCGTTGTTTCTACAGTGCAACCTAATATAATGTACACCTCAAAAAGCATATATATTGCATATAGTTTTATACAAATGCAATATGTCATATTAAACAACAAAATGTTTTAAAATAAAACTCCTGAAGATATTTACTTTCAGTTGGGTGTGTGTACTCAGGTATATATGTAGAGACAACAAAGATAGTCAGAGTACCTCTACCCCTTTAAAGAATTCCATTAAAACACATGCACTTGATTGACCCCTAGATTATGAAGACCTTAACAGGCACATCAAAGAAATATCAGTATTAAAAAAATACACTGTCTGAGGAAAGAAACACAAACATGACTGTACCTGTATGAAGTAATGACTTAATGTCCTGAACATTAGTGTTGGGAGGAAATCCTGTATGCTGGGTGTGGGTGTCTTCAAGTTACCAGGTGTGGGAATTTCAAATCCATCGGCCATGCTGATTTTCATAACGAACCATCAAAACTATTGGCAGCCACCAATATTCCTGACTGTATTTTATTTATAGCCTACTGTAGTTGGAGGTTTTAATAGTTGTGATATCTGGAATAATCATGCAGCTTTAACACATTTATTTTTGATTAATTACTGAAAAAAACTATTTTTAAATGACAAAATTACCCGAACATCTATTTTCTTGCATTATTTTTTAATCCGGATGAATACAATATGTACATTAGATGTATTCCTACAATCTGTAATCCAGCATTTTATTTAGCTAGTAACATTAGGTAATACAGCTTTAACAATAAAATAAATTATCAACTTAATCCAGGGCAGATAATCAAATCTGAAAATATTGGTTCTGAATCTAGTATAAACTCAAAATGCTTTTCATGAGAGCTAACTAAGTGATTATTAAGAAAACAAAATGATCTGGAGATCTAAGTATATGTTTAACAACCTTATTGTTATGTACAAATAAGAACAGAAGGCACAATAGTGACAACAAATTTAATTATGTTTTTGGTAAAGTTTTTCTTCAAATTTAATTAAAATTTTGCATAAAACTACAAATTTGTCTAAAATATAACTTAGCACCCTATAAATATGTCAAAATGACAATAAAAATCAACTTCTTTACAAATTTGAGTGTTCAGAATTTCATACATAAAACATTAACAATATTAATGGAAACTAAAGACATTAACCCACTATTGGCACATGCTATTTTTAATATAAAAATAAATTGCTATTAAAATCTTAATTCAGGTTGCCTATATATAATACCATATTTAAGAGCAGTTGTATATGGCAAGTCAAATACCATGTAAAAAGAAATTATTGAAATCTTTACAGTATGAATTATAGGCCAAAACCAACTTTTCTTCAGTGATAACTTTGATTCAAACTCCATTCAGAGCCATGTACAGAGATTATTGTCAAGGTCAAGGTCATTGTGAACTTGCATGATCGAGTGATGGCTAATTAATCAACCAGTATAGTTTAATTAAATAAAATGACAAAATCATAATATTTTTTATTATGCACTGAATATGTGCTATAGGGTGTATACTACCAAATCAAATCCCATAGACGACAATAGTAACATATGTGGCCTAAAATCCTACCTGCAACGTATCAACCGACATAAACGCCACGGATATAAATACTACCACCCCTTACACTTAAAGTGAATCAGAAAAAAATGGGGGTCAAGCTGCTCGTTTCTGAGATAACGGGTAGCGTCTATGACTACCCTAGTTTCGCACAAAATTCGAGTACTTTTTTTTACAGGTACCCCATACATGTTTCAAGCACAAGGCTACTTGACACATTTGTACTAGATGAAATAAAATTGCACAGATGAAACTATTATTTTTTACAACCAACACACTCACATTTATAACCAATCACAGGACTTGTGGTGTTCACTTCTCTATCAAAAGTTGGGTGCACCTCGAACTTTGACCCAGCCGGAAGTTATTTGGTTTAGTACTACCATTAAGGAGCTGAAGCTTCTATGACCTGACCTTCTGATGGTTTATGGTAAGCCCAGACATCCTCAAAGTCAAGGCTCAGTGGAACGATTAAACTGTGACGTGACGGACATGCTCACAGCATGGATAGGGGACAATAACTCCACAGACTGGCCAATGGGACTTCGTTTTGTACAATTCCAAAAGAACAGCAACTACCATTCTGGAATAAAACAATCACCATACAAAGCCTTGTTTGGAACTGAAGTCAAAGTTGGATTGCGTTCCAATACCCTTCCAACAGAAATTCTCGAAAGAATGGTCTCTGAAGATGACCTTATTGCAGCATATGCCACCCCGCCAGAAGACCAGGGGACAGCAAAGTCGGAAACTTCCACCCCAGCAGAAAATCAAGAGGTTGAAACCGCCACCCCGCCAGAAGACAGCAGACACAGAAGATGTTCCCGATGCACAGCTAAGAACTATTCAACATAACATCCAAGTCCAGCGGAAAAGAGCAGCAGATGGTCAGCTTGCACAAGCTGAACGCATGGTCAAGCGCAGTCGTTCGGAGCATGTCCCTGGTAACCCCGGTGATAATGTAACCATTCCTATTCCTTTTGTTGATCGTGGGGAAGGTGACCCTCGCAATATCATGGGTGTCAGTGTGGACAGAGATGAAAATGACCTGTATCGAGTAGCTGTTCGGGCAGGGATCCGTAAGGGACGCTATAGCAGAAACCAATTCGATTTGTGCACCCAGCAGTTGCATAGCATTGAGGACATGTCTAGAGACGGTGAGGTTGGCCTACGTCAGGCAGTGCAGAGAGAGTCCAGGTGCGGTGGTCAGGGCTATGCCAAATGCAACTGTGCAGCCAGTGGCAAACAATGTCGGACAAGCCGATGAAAATGTTTCAAGTCAGGTGTGAAATGCAACAGCAGGTGCCACTCCAGTATCACATGTGCCAACAAGAACTGAACTGTAGACCCTCATGACTCTCACCAATATAGGATATGTTAACATGATCTGTCAATAAAATACTAAGTAAACCTCAACACGACTCTCGTTTTCTTTAATTAAGCAGTCAGTCAATCTGTCTATAAATCAGGCTAATTTTTCAGTCAATATACATATTTTTTCTCTTTTTTTCATCTGCTTTGGTTCCTCCTGTTGTGCTGTCGGCTTGTACTTTGCATGAATATCTATTATAAACTACCCAGGTATTCATAAATTAATAACCATTCCTCGTGGCCTAGTGCTGAGTGTGATATATGCATATCTTACAAACACTTCTGAGGAGTACCTATAGTAGGGAAATCATGACAAATATCAAGTTACTCGAAACGTACAACTAGTTAAAGGGGAGGAAAGGGGAAAAAATGTGTATAAAAATGTAAAAATATAACTTTTGCACCTTCACCCCCCCCCCCCCCCCCCACACACACACACACACTCAGTAGAGGAAGGAAACCCCAAAAAGATATTATGCCCTCCTACACAGACACACACCAGATATCGTTCCCACGGGCATGCATTGCTACATTACGAAACCCACAATTCCGACGTTATCATCTTCACAGCTGAAGTAATGCCATTACAAAAGTTAAAAGGATGTGCCACATCGTCTCTTAGGTTACAGTGGACAACAAAATAGATATAGTATTGCCTTTGCAAAATTTCAATGTTGTGTTTCTCCTATTCGGTTAGAGACCCGCCCATGGATATGAGAATCTGCCGGCGGGATCCACGATTCTGTTGAGGAGCAAAATTCATGTCTTTCTAAACTGTCCGTTTTTATGAGGATCTTCGTTTTAATTTGTTCCAAAATGCTCAGTTATGTTGTAAATTGTTTTTATGTTGTTACCTAATTTAAAAAAGTTATGTATTTTAATGTCAGTGTCTATCTAACCTTGCATTTGAAACGGGCAAAACCTGTTTTTATATTTTACAATGTTGTAGAGACATAATAGTGTTTTTATTATTTTAGTATTTTAATTGTACATACTTGTATTATTTAACTATACTGTCTCTCATAATTCCGTAATGGCTTATGCACTTTTATGTTTGTTTTATTTGGTAAATGTGTGATGTACATACGGTGAGACGTTAATAAATGACATGTTGATAAATTATCTGTCCGTCTGTATTGTGACAACACACTGCACCTGTATGGCTGGGTAAATTAATACCAACGACTTTAAGTAAAAACTAAATACATATATTACGACACTGGTTATATATTTACTATATTACAATGAGCATAAAATTTAAGAACCATATTTTAACCGATTCTGTATTAACATGTTAACAATTATAAACCTATGGCTTTTATATTGTTGAGAAAATTTTCGATATTTTGCAAATGTTTAGGTT